>NW_027052804.1:0-161000 GCF_011386835.1 Chrysemys picta bellii | reverse complement strand
TTGGCTTTGTTTAGTTTGGAAAAGAGAAGACTGAGAGGAGACATGATAGCAGTTTTCAGGTATTTAAAAGGGTGTCATAAGGAGGAGGGAGAAAACTTGTTCACCTTAGCCTCTAAGGATAGAAGCAGAAGCAATGGGTTTAAAGTGCAGCAAGGGAGGTCTAGGTTGGACATTAGGAAAAAGTTCCTAACTGTCAGGGTGGTTAAACACTGGAATAAATTGCCGAGGGAGGTTGTGGAATCTCCATCTCTTGAGATATTTAAGAGTAGGTTAGATAAATGTATATCAGGGATGGTATTTGGTCTCATAGACTCATAGACTTTAAGGTCAGAAGGGACCATTATGATCATCTGGTCTGACCCCCTGCATGCTGCAGGCCACAAGACCCTTCCCTGGACTGTGCCGTTGAAGTCCCCAATCCTGTGTTTTAGTGACTTCAATCGGCAGGGACCCTCCTGCTAGTGATCCCTGCCCCATGCTGCGGAGGAAGGCGAAAAACCTCCAGAGGCTCAGCCAATCTACCCTGGAGGAAAATTCCTTCCCGACCCCAAATATGGCGATCAGTAATACCCCGAGCATGTAGGAAAGAGTCTCTAGCCCGACCCTTGTTTGCCATTATGCTATTTCAAGCCTGAACTTCCCCACGGCCAGTTTATATCCATTGGTTCTCGTGTCCACATTAGTACTCAGCTGAAATAATTCCTCTCCCTCCCTTGTATTTATCCCTCTGATATATTTAAAGATAGCAATCATATCCCCCCTCAGCCTTCGTTTTGTCAGACTAAACAACCCGAGCTCCTCTAATCTCTTTTCATACGACAGGTTTTCCATTCCTCTGATCATCCTAGTCGCCCTTCTCTTCACCCGTTCCAATTTGAGTTCATCTTTTTTAAACATGGGAGACCAGAACTACACACAGTACTCCAAATGAGGTCTCACCAGCGCCGTATACAACGGAAGCAGGACCTCCTTATCCCTACTAGATATACCTCGCCTAATACATCCCAAGACCGCATTGGCTTTTTTCACAGCCACGTCACATTGTCGACTCATAGTCATCCTGCGGTCTACAAGGACCCCTAGGTCCTTCTCCTCTTCCGTTACTTCTAACCAATGCGTCCCCATCTTGTAAATAAAATTGTTATTAGTCATCCCCAAGTGCATCACCTTACACTTTTCACTATTAAATTTCATCTTATTTCTGACACTCCAATTCACAAGCTCATTCAAGTCTCCCTGCAGAATATCCCTATCCTCCTCCGAATTTGCAACTCCTCCCACCTTCGTATCATCCGCAAACTTTATCAGCCCACTCTTGCAATCGGTTCCGAGGTCAGTTATAAATAGATTAAATAAAATGGGTCCCAAAACCGAACCTTGAGGCACTCCACTAGTAACCTCCCTCCAACCCGACAGTTCACCCTTTAATACGACCCGCTGCATTCTCCCCATTAACCAATTCTTTATCCACCTCTGGATTTTCATATCGATCCCCATGTTTTCCAGATTAACCAATAATTCCTCATGGGGTACAGTATCAAACGCTTTACTGAAATCCAGGTATATTAGGTCCACCGCATTTCCCTTATCTAATAAGTCCGTTACATGGTCCTGCCATGCGGGCAGGGGACTGGACTCGATGACCTCTCGAGGTCCCTTCCAGTCCTAGAATCTATGAACGTATGAAAAAAACACTGTTCTCCACCCCCACCCAGGTTGGCCAGGGAGGCGGCTCTAGCAGGGGGGGCAGGAGGGATTCTGGCAGCAGTGAAGTGGGTTGCGGGGAAGTTGAGATCTTGACCCAAGTCATCCCAGACACTAATGCTAAGCCACAGGATGGCAGCATCTAGTGTCAGTGGAGTCCAAACACTATTTCAACCCCACAGTTTTCGATGAACTTCCCACAAGGAGAGGTGATGAGCACCCCCAGCAACACACACACACACACACACACACACAGACACCACTCCTGGTGGTGGGAGGGGAACAGGAGAAAGGACAAAAGAAGTAAGAGATGAAGAGAAAGGAAGGAGGGATGGAGGAAAAGGTAAAACAAAAAGGACAAACCCTAATGTCCCCAGTGATTCTACGGCACAAAATCCAAGGGATGGAATAAAATTCTGCCATCTTAAACTACTGTTTTCCATGCCTAGAATTCAGCTGGCACCACGTGGATCAGACTGAGCAGCTGCCAAAACCTCTTGGAGGCTCTTACCTTCTAAACAGGGACATCTGTTTTCTAGTAAAATCAGTAAAAGGAAAGGAGAAAACTCGAAAGAGGCTCCTGCACGCACTCACGTACGTGAACCCTAATACTCTTTCAGTCCTCAAAGAAAGACCCCGAGAAGGAGACTTGCTGAAGCAAAGCCACAGGGTCTCTGAGGTTTCCCTGGCCCTGTGCTCCTGTCCTGCCAGGCTGATGTCAGCATCTCTCGCTGAGGTCACCACCTCCCTAACACATTTGACCAATAAGCTGACATCCTGCAAAAGGCCTTTGTGATGTCACTGCCACACCCAACCAAACCCTCAAGTGCTAATGTCCGGCTGCTGGCCTGACACTTTGAAGGTTTGAGGTTGTCATAACTATAAAGGGAAGGGTAACAGCTGTCCTGTGTACAGTACTATAAAATCCTCCTGGCCAGAGACTCCAAAATCCTTTTCCCTCTAAAGGGTTAAGAAGCTCAGGTAACCTGGCTGGCATCTGACCTAAAGGACCAATAAGGGGACAAGATACTTTCAAATCTTGGGGAGGGGAAGGCTTTTGTTTGTGTTCTTTGTTTGTGTGGGTGTTCGCCCTCGGGACTGAGAGGGACCAGACATCAATCCAGGTTCTCCACATCTTTCTAAACAAGTCTCTCCTATTTCAAACAAGGCGTGTTAGTTTTCCTTTGTTTTCTCAACTTGTAAATGTACCTTTTACTAGAGTGTTTATCTTTGTTTGCTGTACTTTGAACCTAAGACTAGAGGGGAGTCCTCTGAGCTCTTTAAGTTTGATTACCCTGTAAGGTTAATTTCCATACTGATTTTACAGAGATGATTTTTACCTTTTTTTTTAATTAAAAGCCTTATTTTTAAGAACCTGATTGATTTTTCCTTGTTTTAAGATCCAAGGAGTTTGGATCTTGATTCACCAGGAGTTGGTGGGAGGAAGGAGGGGAATGGTTAATTTCTCCTTCTTTTAGATCCAAGGGGGTTGGATCTGTATTCACCAGAAGTTGGTGGGAGGAAGGAGGGGGGATGGTTTAATTCTCCTTGTTTTAAGATCCAAGGGGCTTGGATCTGTATTCACCAGGGAATTGGTGAAAGGTTTCTCAAGGCTACCCAGGGGAGGAAATTAGCCTTGGGATGGTGGTTAAGCTTAGAAGTTTTCATGCAGGCCCCTACATTTGTACCCTAAACTTCAAAGTGGGGATACAGCCTTGACACAGGTACTCTCTGTGGATCACCCCACTCAATGCGTCTTCATTCTACGAAGCAAGCCGGCTAGACAGTAAAACATCAGAGGCTGCTCCCAATACTACACTCAGTGTTTCCAAAAGTAGGAGACTTTCTGGCCAGAAGAGACCTTTACAGCATCTCATCTAACCCCCTCCATATCATAGGCTTCCAGTATAGTACAATAGTTACTTTTTGGGCACACACATTCCAGAAAGGCATCTAGTCTTCAATCAATGACATCAAGAGTTGGAGAATCCACCACTTTCCCTTTTAGTGAGTGCCAGGGGGTTCCATTTCCCCTTCCACTAGCACCCCATTTACAGTGAGCCAGAGCAGCACCTGCAGCAGGGAGTGGGAGTTGCTGATGTCCACAGAGGCACAGCCCTTGCAGTGTCAACTTCCCACAAGGGGAGGTGAAGAGCACCCCCAGCAACACACACACACACACACACCACTCCTGGTGGTGGGAGGGGAACAAGAGAAAGCAAGGAGGGAGGGATAGCTCAGTGGTTTGAGCACTGGCCTGCTAAACCCAGGGTTGAGAGTTCAATCCTTGAGGGGGCCACTTAGGACCAAGTACTGATTTTTGCGGGGGGAGGGATAGCTCAGTGGTTTGAGCATTGGCCTGCTAAACCCAGGGTTGTGAGTTCAATCCTTGAGGGGGCCACTTGGGGATCTGGGGCAAAATCAGTACTTGGTCCTGCTAGTGAAGGCAGGGGGCTGGACTTTTCAAGGTCCCTTCCAGTTCTAGGAGATGGGATATCTCCATTAATTTATAATTTAATTTGAGATGGGATGGAGGAAAAGGTAAAAGGAAAAGGACAAACCCTAATGTCCCCAGTGATTCTACAGCACAAAATCCCAGGTGGGCTATAAAATTCTGCCACCTTGAACTAGTGTTTTCCATGCCTAGAATTCAGCTGGCACCAGATGGATCAGACTGCAGACTGAGCAGGTTAAAAACCTCTCCAAGGTTCTTACCTTCTCAACAGGCACGTCTGTTTTCTAGTAAAATCAATAAAAGGAGAAACTCGAAAGAGGTTCCTCCTCGCACTCACATACTTGAACCCTAATACTTTCTGAGTCCTAAAAAGGGAGACCTCGAGAAGGAGACTTGCTAAAGCAAAGCCAAAGGGGTCTCTGAGGTTTCCCTGGCCCTGCGCTCCTGTCCTGCCTGGCTGATGTCAGCATCTCTCTCTCAGGTAACCACCTCCCTAACACCTTTGACCCATAGGCTGAGGTCCAGGATAAGGCCTTTGTGATATCACTGCCACACCCAACCAAACCCTAAAGTGCTAATGTCCTGCTACTGGCCTGACACTTTGAAGGTTTGAGCTACTCTCTGTGGATCACCCCACTCAATGCATCCTCATTCTAGGAAGCAAGCGGGCTAGACAGTAAAACATCAGAGGCTGCTCCCAATACTACACTCAGTGTTTCCAAAATTTGTAGACTTTATGGCCACAAGAGACCTTTAGAGCATCTCATCTAAGCCCCTGCATATCATAGGCCTCCTGTATAGTACAATAGTTACTTTTTGGGCACACACATTCCAGAAAGGCATCTAGTCTTCATTCAATGACATCAAGAGATGGAGAATCCACCACTTTCCCTTTTAGTGAGTGCCAGGGGGCTCCATTTCCCCTTCCACTAGCTCCCCATTTACAGGGAGACAGAGCAGTACCTGCAGCAGGGAGCGGGAGTTGCTGAAGGCCTCAGAGGCGCAGCCCCTGCAGTGTCCCAGGCACCTGGCGCAAGTGGCGGATGATGCGGGTGCATCACTTTGGCCGTGACGTCCTCCTCCTGCAAGGGAACGAGAACCTGTCAGAGACTCAAACGCCCCGAGGAATCAGGGGGAATTAAGGGCACCTGGAACCAGCAGTATTTAAACTGACTACCTGCCCACCACTGAGGGATGAATTCACCTCCTGAACCCCAGAATGGAGTCTTCTTGTCCTTTCTAGTAACCTCCAGTGCCAACCCACCACCTTGTAGGGTGAGCTCCTGCTACCTCCCCCTCAGTACCCTTGACAGCTGTTCTACCTCCAAACCACAGCTCAAGTTATCAGAACCCTCTTCTCCACCTCAACCCAGGTTGCGCAGGGAGGCGGCCCTAGCAGGGGAGGCAGGAGGGATTCTGCCAGCAGTGAAGTGGGTTGCGGGGAAGTTGAGATCTTGCCCCAAGTTGTCCCAGACACTAATGCTAAGCCACAGGATGGCAGCATCTAGTGTCAGTGGAGTCCAAGCACTATTTGAACCCGACAGTTTTGGATCAACTTCCCACAAGGGGAGGTGAAGAGCACCCCCAGCAACACACACACCACTCCTGGAGGTGGGAGGGGAACAAGAGAAAGGACAAAAGAAGTAAGAGATGAAGAGAAAGGAAGGAGGGATGGAGGAAAAGGTAAAACGAAAAGGACAAACCCTAGTGTCCCCAGTGATTCCACGGGACAAAATTCCAGGGAGGGAAGAAAATTCTGCCACCTTAAACTACTGTTTTCCATGCCGAGAATTCACCTGGCACCAGATGGATCAGACTGAGCAGGTTCCAAAACCTCTTGGAGGCTCTTACCTTCTAATTTTCAAGTAAAATCAGTAAAAGGAAAGGAGAAAACTCGAAAGAGGCTCCTGCTCGCACTCACATACGTCAACCCTAACACTCTCTCAGTCCTCAAAAAGAAACCTCGAGAAGGAGACTTGCTGAAGCAAAGCCACAGGGGTCTCTGAGGTTTCCCTGGTCGTAAGCCCCTGTCCTCCCTGGCTGAAGACAGCATCTCTCTCTGAGGTCACCAACTCCCTAACACCTTTGACCAGTACGCTGAGGTCCTTGAAAAAGCCTTTGTGATATCACTGCCACACCCAACCAAACCCTAAAGTGCTCATGTCCTGCTGCTGGCCTGACACTTTGAAGGTTTGAGCTACGCTCTGTGGATCACACCACAAAATTCGTCTTCATTCTAGGAAGCAAGCTAGCTAGACAGTAAAACATCAGAGGCTGCACCCAATACTACACTCAGTGTTTCCAAAAATAGGAGACTTTCTGGCCAGAAGAGACCTTTACAGCATCTCATCTAACCCCCTCCATATCATAGGCTTCCAGTATAGTACAATAGTTACTTTTTGGGCACACACATTCCAGAAAGGCATCTAGTCTTCAATCAATGACATCAAGAGATGGAGAATCCACCACTTTCCCTTTTAGTGAGTGCCAGGGGGCTCCATTTCCCCTTCCACTAGCTCCCCATTTACAGTGAGACAGAGCAGTACCTGCAGCCGGGAGAGGGAGTTGCTAAGGCCTCAGAGGAACAGCCCCTGCAGTGTCTCAGGCACATGGCGTAAGTGCCGGATGATGCAGAACTGGTGCATCCCTTTGGCCGTGACGTCCTCCTGCTGCAAGGGAACGAGAACCTGTCAGAGACTCAAACGCCCCAAGGAATCAGGGGGAATTAAGGGAACCTGGAACCAGCAGTATTTCCACCCAGCACCTGCCCATCAATGAGAGATGAATTCACCTCCTGAACCCCAAAATGGAGTCTTCTTGTCCTTTCTAGAAACCTCCAGAGCCAACCCCCCTCCTTGTAGGGTGAGCTCCTGCTACCTCCTGCTCAGTGCCCTTCACAGATATTCCACCTCCAAACCACAGCTCAAGTCATCAGAACCCTCTTCTCCACCCCGACACAGGTTGGGCTGGGAGGCGGCTCTAACAGGGTGTGCAGGAGGGATTCTGCCAGCAGTGAAGTGGGTTGCAGGGAGGTTGAGATCTTGACCCAAGTCATCCCAGACACTAATGCTAAGTCACACAATGGCAGCATCTACTGTCAGTGGGGTCCAAGCACTATTTCAACCCCACAGTTTTGGATCAACTCCCCACAAGGGGAGGAGAAGAGAACCATCAGCACCACACACACACACACACACACACACACACACCACTCCTGGTGGTGTGAGGGGAACAAGAGAAAGGACAAAAGAAGTAAGAGATGAAGAGAAAGGAAGGAGGGATGGAGGAAAAGGTAAAAGGAAAAGGACAAACCCTAATGTCCCCATGTCCGACAGCAGGAATGGTAACATACATAAGCCAGTATGTGAACACTTCAATCTCCCTGGTCATTCTATTACAGATTTAAAAGTCACTATCATTGAACAAAAAAACTTCAGAAACAGACTTCAAAGAGAAACAGCAGAACTAAAATTCATTTGCAAATTCAAAACCATTAATCTGGGCTTGAATAGGGACTGGGAGTGGCTGGCTCACTACAGAAGCAGCTTTTCCTCTCCTGGAATTGACACCTCCTCATCTATTATTTGGAGTGGACTACATCCACCCTGATTTTTGAATTGGCCCTGTCAACACTGGTTCTCCACTTGTGAAGTAACTCCCTGCTCTCCATGTGTCAGTATATAATGCCTGCATCTGTAACTTTCACTCTATGCATCCGAAGAAGTGAGGTTTTTACTCATGAAAGCTTATGCCCAAATCAATCTGTTAGTCTTTAAGGTGCCACCAGACTCCTTGTTGTTTTCCTAATATCCCCAGTCATTCTACGGGACAAAATCCCAGGGAGGGAATAAAATTCTGCCACCTTAAACTAGTGTTTTCCATGCCTAGAATTCAGATGGCACCAGGTGGATCAGACTCAACAGGTTACAAACCTCTCCGAGGCACTTACTTTCTCAACAGGGACTTCTGTTTTCTAGTAAAATGGGTAAAAGGAAAGGAGAAAACTCGAAAGAGGCTCCTGCTCACACTCACATATGTGAACCCTAATACTCTCTCAGTCCTCAAAGAGAGCTCGAGAAGGAGACTTGCTGAAGCAAAGCCACAGGGGTCTCTGAGGTTTCCCTGGCCCTGCGCCCCTGTTTTGCCTGGCTGATGTCAGCATCTCTCTCTGAGGTCACCACCTCCCTAACAACTTTGACCAATAGGCTGAGCTCCTGCAAAAGGCCTTTGTGATGTCACTGCCACACCCACCCATCCCCTGAAGTGCTAATATCCTGCTGCTGGCCTGACACTTTGAAGGTTTGAGCTACTCTCTGTGGATCACCCCACTCAATGCGTCTTCATTCTAGGAAGCAAGCCGGTTAGACAGTAAAACATTAGAGGCTGCTCCCAATGCTACACTCAGTGTTTCCAAAATTAATACACTTTATGGCCAGAAGAGACCTTTAGAGCATCTCATCTAACCCCCTGCATATCATAGGCTTCCTCTATAGGACAATAGTTACTTTTTGGGCACAAACATTCCAGAAAGGCATCTAGTTTCATTCAATGACTTCAAGAGATGGAGAATCCACCACTTTCCCTTTCACTGAGTGCCAGGGGGCTCCATTTCCCCTTCCACTAGCTCCCCATTTACAGTGAGCCAGAGCAGTACCTGCAACAGGGAGCGGGAGTTGCTGAAGGCCTCAGAGGCACAACCCCTGCAGTGTCTCTGGCACCTGGCGCAAGTGATGGATGATGCGGAGCTGGTGCCTCACTTTGGCTGTGACGCCCTCCTGCTGCAAGGGAATGAGAACCAGTCAGACTCAAACGCCCCGAGGAATCAGGGGGAATTAAGGGCACCTGGAACCAGCAGTATTTCCACTCAGCACCTACCCAACACTGAGGGATAAATTCACCTCCTGAAACCCAGAATGGAGTCTTCTTGTCCTTTCTAGTAACCTCCAGTGCCAATCCCCCTCCTTCTAGGGTGAGCTCCTGCTACCTCCCCCTCAGTGTCCTTGACAGCTGTTCCACCTCCAAACCACAGCTCAAGTTATCAGAACCCTCTTCTTGACCCCCACCAAGGTTGGGCTGGGAGGCGGGTCTAGCAGTGGGGGCAGGAGGGATTCTGGCAGCAGTGAAGTGGGTTGCGGGGAGGTTGAGATCTTGCCCAAGTCATCCGAGACACTAACGCTAAGCCACAGGATGGCAGCATCTAGTGTCTGTGGAGTCCAAGCACTATTTCAACCCCACAGTTTTGGATGAACTTCCCACAAGAGGAGGTGAAGATCACCCCCAGCAACACAAACACACACACACACACACACACACACACACACACCACTCCTGGTGGTGGGAGGGGAACAGGAGAAAGGACAAAAGAAGTAAGAGATGAAGAGAAAGGAAGGAGGGATCGTGGAAAAGGTAAAACGAAAAGGACAAACCCTAATGTCCCCAGTGATTCCACGGGACAAAATCCCGTGTGGACTACAAAATTCTGTCACCTTGAACTAGTGTTTTCCATGCCTAGAATTCAACGGGCACCAGGTGGATCAGACTGAGCAGGTTCAAAAACCTCTTGGAGGCTCTTACCTTCTAAACAGGGACGTCTGTTTTCTAGTAAAATCAGTAAAAGGGAAGGAGAAAACTCGAAAGAGGCTCCTGCTCGCACTCACATACGTGAACCCTAATACTCTCTCAGTACTCAAAGAGAGACCTCGAGAAGGAGACTTGCTAAAGCAAAGCCACAGGGGTCTCTGAGGTTTCCCTGGCCCTGCGCCCCTGACTGATGTCAGCATCTCTCTCTGAGGTCACCACCTCCCTAACACCTTTGACCAATACGCTGAGATACTGCATGTAGCGGGGCGGCCTGGCTCCCAGGCGCCCCAGGAAGTCAAGGCCACCGCGGCCTGTCCCCACCCCCTGGAAGTCAAGGGGCGGGACAGGAAGTATAAAGGCCAAGCCACAGCGCTCAGTAGCTGGCCGGCAGCGGGAGAGGACAAACGCTGGTGCCCGAGCTCCCGCGGACCTGAGCCTGCCGAGAGCCCGGTATCCTGAGGAACGGTCTGAGCTTCCCCCGCCAAGGGCCCAGAGGGAGTGACAGACCTACCTGCTGCTCGGGGCCCGGAGGAGCCCATGATCTGCGACCCAGCAGACGGAACTCAGGAGGAACAGGTACCCATGGAGGAGGAGATGGGAAGTGGCCCGGGGATAGCAGACCCCGAACCCATGTCAGTGTGTTGCGGTCAGGATCCCCACTGACTGCGCGGCAGACGGACTGCTGCGGATAGGGCCCCGGGCTGGAACACAGTGGAGTGGGTGGGCCTGTGTTCCCCCCTGCCACCCCGTGCTGGGTGGCAGTCTCTCCTCCTCCTTGTCCAAGGGGCCTGGGCCTCTGACTGACGATTGGTTTGCTGCCCCGCCCTGACCTAGGGCCTGGGCTAACCCAAACTGACCCAGCTCCTGCTACAAGGCCTGGGCCGCTGACTGACTACTGGTTTGTTCCCCACCCTGACCCAGGGCCGGAGCTGTTGATTGTGTGCTCAGTCCCTGCATAAGGGCCTGAGCTCTGAACTGTTGATTGTGTGCTCAGTCCCTGCACAAAGGCCTGAGCGCCGAACTGCTAATTGTGTGCTCAGCCCCTACCCAAAGGTCTGGGCCCTAACTGTTATTCGCTTTGTAGCGGGGCGGCCTGGCTCCCAGGTACCCCAGGAAGGGACGAGCCCCACCCCGGAACTACTACACTGCAAAAGGCCTTTGTGATGTCACTGCCACACCCACCCATCCCCTGAAGTGCTAATGTCCTGCTGCTGGCCTGACACTTTGAAGGTTTCAGCTACTCTCTGTGGATCACCCCACTCGATGAGTCTTCATTCTGGGAAGCAAGCCGGCTAGACAGTAAAGCATCAGAGGCTGCTCCCAATGCTACACTCAGTGTTTCCAAAATTACTACACTTTATGGCCAGAAGAGACATTTAGAACATCTCATCTAACCCCTGCATATCATAGGCTTCCTGTATAGTACAATAGGTACTTTTGGGCACACACATTCCAGAAAGGCATCTAGTCTTCATGAAACGACATCAGGAGATGGAGAATCCACCACTTTCCCTTTTACTGAGTGCCAGGGGGCTCCATTTCCCCTTCCACTAGCTCGCCATTTACAGTGAGCCAGAGCAGTACCTGCAGCAGGGAGCGGGAGTTGCTGATGGCCTCAGAGGCACAGCCCCTGCAGTGTCTAAGGCACCTGGCACAAGTGCCGGATGATGCAGAGCTGGTGCATCACTCTGGCCATGACGTCCTCCTGCTGCAAGGGAACGAGAACCTGTCAAAGGGGACAGAGGGATTCTGGCAGCAGTGAAGTGGGTTGCGGGGAGGTTGAGATCTTGCCCCAATCATCCCAGACACTAATGCTAAGCCACAGGATGGCAGCATCTAGTGTCATTGGAGTTGAAGCACTATTTCAACCTCACAGTTTTGGATCAACTTCCCACAAGGGGAGGTGAAGAGCACCCCCAGCAACACACACACACACACACACACACACCCCACTCCTGGTGGTGGCAAGTGAACAGGAGAAAGGACAAAAGAAGTAAGAGATGAAGAGAAAGGAAGGAGGGATGGAGGAAAAGGTAAAACAAAAATGACAAACACTAATGTCCACTGTGATTCTATGGGACAAAATCCCACAGAGGGAATAAAATTCTGCCACCTTAACCTAGTGTTTTCCATGCCTAGAATTCAGCTGGCACCAGATGGATCAGATTGAGCAGGTTCCAAAACCTCTTGGAGGCCCTTACCTTCTAAAGAGGGACGTCTGTTTTCTAGTAAAATCCGTCAAAGGAAAGGAGAAAACTCCAAAGAGGCTCCTGCTCGCACTCACACATATGAACACTAATACTCTCTCAGTCCTCAAAGAGAGACCTCGAGAAGGAGACTTGCTGAAGCAATAACAGACACTTGGTGGGATAATTCACATGACTGGAGTACTGTCATGGATGGATATAAACTGTTCAGGAAGGACAGGCAGGGCAGAAAAGGTGGGGGAGTTGCATTGTATGTAAGAGAGGAGTATGAGTGCTCAGAGGTCCGGTATGAAACTGTAGAAAAACCTGAGAGTCTCTGGATAAAGTTGAGAAGTGTGAGCAACAAGGGGGATGTCACGGTTGGAGTCTGGTATAGACCACCAGACCAGGGGGATGAGGTGGACGAGGCTTTCTTCTGGCAACTAGCAGAAGTTGCTAGATCGCAGGCCCTGGTTCTCATGGGAGACTTTAATCACCCTGATATCTGCTAGGAGAGCAATACAGCGGTGCACAGACAATCCAGGAAGTTTTTGGAAAGTGTAGGGCACAATTTCCTGGTGCAAGTGCTGGAGGAACCAACTAGGGGCAGAGCTTTTCTCGACCTGCTGCTCACAAACAGGGAAGAATTAGTAGGGGAAGCAAAAGTGGATGGGAACCTGGGAGGCAGTGACCATGAGATGGTCGAGTTCAGGATCCTGACACAAGGAAGAAAGGAGAGCAGCAGAATACGGACCCTGGACTTCAGAAAAGCAGACTTTGACTCCCTCAGGGAACAGATGGGCAGGATCCCCTGGGAGAATAACATGAAGGGCAAAGGGGTCCAGGAGAGCTGGCTGTATTTTAAAGAATCCTTATTGCGGTTGCAGGAACAAACCATCCCGATGTGTAGAAAGAATAGTAAATATGGCAGGCGACCAGCTTGGCTAAACAGTGAAATCCTTGCTGATCTTAAACACAAAAAAGAAGCTTACAAGAAGTGGAAGATTGGACAAATGACCAGGGAGGAGTATAAAAATATTGCTCAGGCATGCAGGAGTGAAATCAGGAAGGCCAAATCACACTTGGAGTTGCAGCTAGCAAGAGATGTTAAGAGTAACAAGAAGGGTTTCTTCAGGTATGTTAGCAACAAGAAGAAAGTCAAGGAAAGTGTGGGCCCCTTACTGAATGAGGGAGGCAACCTAGTGACTGAGGATGTGGAAAAAGCTAATGTACTCAATGCTTTTTTTGCCTCTGTCTTCACGAACAAGGTCAGCTCCCAGACTGCTGCACTGGGCAGCACAATATGGGGAGAAGGTGACCAGCCCTCTGTGGAGAAAGAAGTGGTTCGGGACTATTTAGAAAAACTGGACGTGCACAACTCCATGGGGCTGGATGCGCTGCATCCGAGGGTGCTAAAGGACTTGGCGGATGAGATTGCACAGCCATTAGCCATTATTTTTGAAAACTCATGGCGATCGAGGGAGGTCCCGGATGACTGGAAAAAGGCTAATGTAGTGCCCATCTTTAAAAAAGGGAAGCAGGAGGATCCGGGGAACTACAGGCCAGTCAGCCTCACCTCAGTCCCTGGAAAAATCATGGAGCAGGTCCTCAAGGAATCAATTATGAAACACTTAGAGGAGAGGAAAGTGATCAGGAACAGTCAGCATGGATTCACCAAGGGGAAGTCGTGCCTGACTAACCTAATTGCCTTCGATGATGAGATAACTGGCTCTGTGGATGAGGGGAAAGCAGTGGATGTGTTATTCCTTGACTTTAGCAAAGCTTTTGATACGCTCTCCCACAGTATTCTTGCCACCAAGTTAAAGAAGTATGGGATGGATGAATGGACTGTAAGGTGGATAGAAAGCTGGCTGGATCGTCGGGCTCAACGGGTAGTGATCAATGGCTCCATGTCTAGTTGGCAGCCGGTTTCAAGCGGAGTAGTGCCCCAAGGGTCGGTCCTGGGGCCGGTTTTGTTTAATATCTTTATTAATGATCTGGAGGATGGTGTGGACTGCACTCTCAGCAAGTTTGCAGATGACACTAAACTAGGAGGCGTGGTAGATACGCTAGAGGGTAGGGATTGGATACAGAGGGACCTAGACAAATTAGAGGACTGGGCCAAAAAAAACCTGATGAAGTTCAACAAGGACAAGTGCAGAGTCCTGCACTTAGGACGGAAGAATCCCATGCACTGCTACAGACTAGGGACCGAATGGCTAGGTAGCAGTTCTGCAGAAAAGGACCTAGGGGTCACAGTGGACGAGAAGCTGGATATGAGTCAACAGTGTGCTCTTGTTGCCAAGAAGGCTAACGGCATTTTGGGCTGTATAAGTAGGGGCATTGCCAGCAGATCGAGGAACGTGATCGTTCCCCTTTATTCGACATTGGTGAGGCCTCATCTGGAATACTGTGTCCAGTTTGGGGCCTGTGGAAGCAGAGAAAGAGCTCACAGGAAGGGGATGCAATGAATGACAGTTCGTTAGCAAGAGTTAGGCTAACTGTAACCCTAATAACGCGAGATTTGTAGAAGCGAGGAATGTGTGAGGCGGGTGAGAAAGAACTGTGTAAGAAGTCATTATGACCTGGTATAGATAAGGTGTAGAAGACCTTGTGTAGATAAGGTATAGAAAATATTGTATGTTGGCAAGAGTCAAAACAAGTGAAGAAAGGAGATATCAAGATGGCCTATGTATAAACAAAACGCAGCTGTCCCTCGTTATTTCTGTAATGAAAGGTATAAATGCTTGCTGTAATTAGTTACCTGGGAGAGACCTGCTTAGCTCTCTCCCTCTGGGCAATTGTGAGCGTTAATAAAGCATCTGACTTGCTGTACCTAAACAAATAGTGAGAACTCTGTTTTTCTCCGACAGGCCCCACACTACAAGAAGGATGTGGAAAAATTGGAAAGAGTCCAGTGGAGAGCAACAAAAATGATTAGGGGTCTGGAGCACATGACTTATGAGGAGAGGCTGAGGGAACTGGGATTGTTTAGTCTCCAGAAGAGAAGAATGAGGGGGGATTTGATAGCAGCCTTCAACTACGTGAAGGGGGGTTCCAAAGAGGATGGAGCTCGGTTGTTCTCAGTGGTGGCAGATGACAGAACAAGGAGCAATGGTCTCAAGTTGCAGTGGGGGAGGTCCAGGTTGGATATTAGGAAACACTATTTCACTAGGAGGGTGGTGAAGCACTGGAATGCGTTAACTAGGGAGGTGGTGGAGTCTCCTTCCTTGGAGGTTTTTAAGGCCCGGCTTGACAAAGCCCTGGCTGGGATGATTTAGTTGGGAATTGGTCCTGCTTTGAGGACGGGGTTGGAGTAGATGACCTCTTGAGGTCCCTTCCAACCCTGATATTCTATGATTCTATGATTCTATGAAAGTCACAGGGGTCTCTGAGGTTTCCCTGGCCCTAAGCCCCTGTCCTGCCTGGCTGATGTCAGCATCTCTCTCTGAGGTTACCACCTCCCTAACACCTTTGACCAATAGGCTGAGGTCCTGAAAAGGCCTTTGTGATGTCACTGCCACACCCACCCATCCCCGGAAGTGCTAATGTCCTGCTGCTGGCCTGACACTTTGAAGGTTTCAGCTACTCTGTGTGGATCACCCCACTCAATGCGTCTTCATTCTAGGAAGCAAGCCGGCTAGACGGTAAAACATCAGAGGCTGCTCCCAATACTACACTCAGTGTTTCCAAAATTTGTAGACTTTATGGCCAGAAGAGACCTTTAGAGCATCTCATCTAACCCCTTGCATACCATAGGCTTGCTGTATAGTACAATAGTTACTTTTTGGGCACACACATTGCAGAAAGGCATCTAGTCTTCCTTCAATGACATCAAGAGATGGAGAATCCACCACTTTCCCTTTTAGTGAGTGCCAGGGGGCTCCATTTCCCCTTCCACTAGTTCCCCATTTACAGTGAGCCAGAGCCGTACCTGCAGCAGGGAGCGGGAGTTGCTGATGGCCTCAGAGGCACAGCCCCTGCAGTGTCTCAGGAATCTGGCGCAAGTGCCGGATGATGCGGAGCTGGTGCATCACTTTTGGCCGTGACGTCCTCCTGCTGCAAGGGAACGAGAACCTGTCAGAGACTCAAACGCCCCGAGGAATCAGCGGGAATTAAGGGCACCTGGAACCAGCACTACTTCCACCCATCACCTGCCCACCACTGAGGGATAAATTCACCTCCTGAACCTCAGAATGGAGTCTTCTTGTCCTTTCTAGTAACCTCCAGTGCCAACCCACCACCTTGTAGGGTGAGCTCCTGCTACCTCCCCCTCAGTACCCTTGACAGCTGTTCTACCTCCAAACCACAGCTCAAGTTATCAGAACCCTCTTCTCCACCCCAACCCAGGTTGCGCAGGGAGGCGGCCGTAGCAGGGGGGGCAGGAGGGATTCTGCCAGCAGTGAAGTGGGTTGCGGAGAAGTTGAGATCTTGCCCCAAGTTGTCCCAGACACTAATGCTAAGCCACAGGATGGCAGCATCTAGTGTCAGTGGAGTCCAAGCACTATTTGAACCCGACAGTTTTGGATCAACTTCCCACAAGGGGAGGTGAAGAGCACCCCCAGCAACACACACACCACTCCTGGAGGTGGGAGGGGAACAAGAGAAAGGACAAAAGAAGTAAGAGATGAAGAGAAAGGAAGGAGGGATGGAGGAAAAGGTAAAACGAAAAGGACAAACCCTAGTGTCCCCAGTGATTCCACGGGACAAAATTCCAGGGAGGGAAGAAAATTCTGCCACCTTAAACTACTGTTTTCCATGCCGAGAATTCACCTGGCACCAGATGGATCAGACTGAGCAGGTTCCAAAACCTCTTGGAGGCTCTTACCTTCTAATTTTCAAGTAAAATCAGTAAAAGGAAAGGAGAAAACTCGAAAGAGGCTCCTGCTCGCACTCACATACGTCAACCCTAACACTCTCTCAGTCCTCAAAAAGAAACCTTGAGAAGGAGACTTGCTGAAGCAAAGCCACAGGGGTCTCTGAGGTTTCCCTGGTCGTAAGCCCCTGTCCTCCCTGGCTGAAGACAGCATCTCTCTCTGAGGTCACCACCTCCCTAACACCTTTGACCAGTACGCTGAGATCCTTGAAAAAGCCTTTGTGATATCACTGCCACACCCAACCAAACCCTAAAGTGCTCATGTCCTGCTGCTGGCCTGACACTTTGAAGGTTTGAGCTACGCTCTGTGGATCACACCACAAAATTCATCTTCATTCTAGGAAGCAAGCTAGCTAGACAGTAAAACATCAGAGGCTGCTCCCAATACTACACTCAGTGTTTCCAAAAGTAGGAGACTTTCTGGCCAGAAGAGACCTTTACAGCATCTCATCTAACCCCCTCCATATCATAGGCTTCCAGTATAGTACAATAGTTACTTTTTGGGCACACACATTCCAGAAAGGCATCTAGTCTTCAATCAATGACATCAAGAGTTGGAGAATCCACCACTTTCCCTTTTAGTGAGTGCCAGGGGGCTCCATTTCCCCTTCCACTAGCTCCCCATTTACAGTGAGCCAGAGCAGTACCTGCAGCAGGGAGAGGGAGTTGCTAAGGCCTCACAGGAACAGCCCCTGCAGTGTCTCAGGCACATGGCGTAAGTGCCGGATGATGCGGAGCTGGTGCATCCCTTTGGCCGTGAGGTCCTCCTCCTGCAAGGGAACGAGAACCTGTCAGAGACTCAAATGCCCCGAGGAATCAGGGGCAATTAAGGACACCTGGAACCAGCAGTATTTACACCCAGCACCTGCCCACCACTGAGGGATGAATTCACCTCCTGAACCCCAGAATGGAGTCGTCTTCTCCTTTCTAGGAATCTCCAGTGCCAACCCCCGTCCTTGTAGGGTGAGCTCCTGCTACCTCCCCATCAGTGCCCTTGACAGCTGTTCCACCTCCAAACAACAGCTCAAGTTATCAGAACCCTCTTCTCCACCCATCCAGGTTGGCCAGGGAGGCGGCTCTAGCAGGGGGGGCACGTGGGATTCTGCCAGAAGTGAAGTGGGTTGAGGGGAGGTTGAGATCTTGCCCCAAGTCATCCCAGACACTAATGCTAAGCCACAGGATGGCAGCATCTAGTGTCAGTGGAGTCCAAGCACTATTTCAACCATACAGTTTTGGATGAACTCCCCACAAGGGGAGGTGAAGAGCACCCCCAGCAACACACACACAAACACACACACACACACACACACCACTCCTGGTGGTGAAAGGGGAACAGGAGAAAGGACAAAAGAAGTAAGAGATGAAGAGAAAGGAAGGGGGGATGGAGGAAAAGGTAAAACGAAAAGGACAAACCCTAATGTCCCCAGTGATTCTACGGGACAAAATCCCAGGGAGGGAATAAAATTCTGCCATCTTAAACTACTGTTTTCCATGCCTAGAATTCAGCTGGACCAGATGGATCAGACTGAGCAGGTTCCAAAACCTCTTGGAGGCTCTTACCTTCTAAATAGGGACGTCTGTTTTCTAGTAAAATCCGTCAAAAGGAAAGGAGAAAACTCGAAAGAGGCTCCTGCTCACACTCACATACGTCAACCCTAACACTCTCTCAGTCCTCAAAGAGAGACCTCGAGAAGGAGATTTGCTGAAGCAAAGCCACAGGGGTCTCTGAGGTTTCCCTGGCCCTGTGCTCCTGTCCTGCCAGGCTGATGTCAGCATCTCTCTCGGAGGTCACCACCTCCCTAACACCTTTGACCAATAGGCTGACGTCCTGCAAAAGGCCTTTGTGATATCACTGCCACACCCACCCTTCCCCGGAAGTGCTAATGTCCTGTTGCTGGGCTGACACTTTGAAGGTTTCAGCTACTCTCTGTGGATCACCCCACTCAATGCCTGTTCATTCTAGGAAGCAAGCCGGCTAGACGGTAAAACATCAGAGGCTGCTCCCAATGCTACACTCAGTGTTTCCAAAATTAGGGGACTTTATGGCCAGAAGAGACCTTTAGAGCATCTCATCTAACCCCTTGCATACCATAGGCTTGCTGTATAGTACAATAGTTACTTTTTGGGCACACACATTGCAGAAAGGCATCTAGTCTTCCTTCAATGACATCAAGAGATGTAGAATCCACCACTTTCCCTTTTAGTGAGTGCCACGGGGCTCCATTTCCCCTTCCACTAGCTCCCCATTTACAGTGAGCCAGAGCAGTACCTGCAGCAGGGAGCGGGAGTTGCTGATGGCCTCAGAGGCACAGCCCCTGCAGTGTCTCAGGAATCTGGCGCAAGTGCCGGATGATGCGGAGCTGGTGCATCACTTTTGGCCGTGACGTCCTCCTGCTGCAAGGGAACGAGAACCTGTCAGAGACTCAAACGCCCCGAGGAATCAGCGGGAATTAAGGGCACCTGGAACCAGCACTACTTCCACCCATCACCTGCCCACCACTGAGGGATAAATTCACCTCCTGAACCCCAGAATGGAGTCTTCTTGTCCTTTCTAGTAACCTCCAGTGCCAATCCCCCTCCTTGAAGGATGAGCTCCTGCTATCTCCCCCTCAGTGCCCTTGACAGCTGTTCCACCTCCAAACCACAGCTCAAGTTATTAGTACCTTTGGACACAGACTGGCTAACCTAGTGAGGAGGGCTTTAAACTAGGTTCGACGGGGACAGGTGAGCAAAGCCCACAGGTAAGTGGGGAACATGGAGACCGGGGAGATGGGTCAAAAACGAGAGGGAGTGTGGGCTATACTGTCAGAGAGAAAGGAGGGTCAGGACAAAACTGGGAGGAAAGATCAAACCAGTATCTTAGATGCCTATATACAAATGCGAGAAGTATGGGGAATAAGCAGGAAGAACTGGAAGTGCTAATAAATAAATACAACTATGACATTGTTGGCATCACTGAAACTTGGTGGGATAATACACGTGATTGGAATGTTGGTGTGGATGGGTACAGCTTGCTCAGGAAGGATAGACAGGGGAAAAAGGGAGGAGGTGTTGCCTTGTATATTAAAAATGTACACACTTGGACTGAGGTAGAGATGGACATAGGAGACGGAAGTGTTGAGAGTCTCTGGGTTAGGCTAAAAGGGGTAAAAAACAAGGGAGATGTCATGCTAGGAGTCTACTACAGGCCACCTAACCAGGTGGAAGAGGTGGATGAGGCTTTTTTTAAGCAACTAACAAAATCATCCAAAGCCCAAGATTTGGTGGTGATGGGGGACTTCAACTATCCGGCTATATGTTGGGAAAATAACACAGCGGGGCACAGACTATCCAACAAATTCCTGGACTGCATTGGAGACAACTTTTTATTTCAGAAGGTTGAAAAAGCTACTGGGGGGAAGCTGTTCTAGACTTGATTTTAACAAATAGGGAGGAACTCGTTGAGAATTTGAAAGTAGAAGGCAGCCTGGGTGAAAGTGATCATGAAATCATAGAGTTTGCAATTCTAAGGAAGGGTAGAAGGGAGAACAGCAAAATAGAGACAATGGATTTCAGGAAGGCAGATTTTGGTAAGCTCAGAGAGCTGATAGGTAAGGTCCCATGGGAATCAAGACTGAGGGGAAAAACAACTGAGGAGAGTTGGCAGTTTTTCAAAGGGACACTATTAAGGGCCCAAAAGCAAGCTATTCCGCTGGTTAGGAAAGATAGAAAATGTGGCAAAAGACCACCTTGGCTTAACCATGAGATCTTGCATGATCTAAAAAATAAAAAGGAGTCATATAAAAAATGGAAACTGGGACAGATTACAAAGGATGAATATAGGCAAACAACACAGGAATGCAGGGGCAAGATTAGAAAGGCAAAGGCACAAAATGAGCTCAAACTAGCTACGGGAATAAAGGGAAACAAGAAGACTTTTTATCAATACATTAGAAGCAAGAGGAAGACCAAAGACAGGGTAGGCCCACTGCTTAGTGAAGAGGGAGAAACAGTAACAGGAAACTTGGAAATGGCGGAGATGCTTAATGACTTCTTTGTTTCGGTCTTCACCGAGAAGTCTGAAGGAATGCCTAACATAGTGAATGCTAATGGGAAGGGGGTAGGTTTAGCAGATAAAATAAAAAAAGAACAAGTTAAAAATCACTTAGAAAAGTTAGATGCCTGCAAGTCACCCGGGCCTGATGAAATGCATCCTAGAATACTCAAGGAGCTAATAGAGGAGGTATCTGAGCCTCTAGCTATTATCTTTGGAAAATCATGGGAGACGGGAGAGATTCCAGAAGACTGGAAAAGGGCAAATATAGTGCCCATCTATAAAAAGGGAAATAAAAACAACCCAGGAAACTACAGACCCCAGTGAGTTTAACTTCTGTGCCAGGGAAGATAATGGAGCAAGTAATTAAGGAAATCATCTGCAAACACTTGGAAGGTGGTAAGGTGATAGGGAACAGCCAGCATGGATTTGTGAAGAACAAATCATGTCAAACCAATCTGATAGCTTTCTTTGATGGGATAACGAGCCTTGTGGATAAGGGTGAGGCTGTGGATGTGGTATACCTAGACTTTAGTAAGGCATTTGATACGGTCTCGCATGATATTCTTATTGATAAACTAGGCAAATACAATTTAGATGGGGCTACTATAAGGTGGGTGCATAACTGGCTGGATAACCGTACTCAGAGAGTTGTTATTAATAGTTCCCAATCCTGCTGGAAAGCCATAACGAGTGGGGTATCGCAGGGGTCTGTTTTGGGACCGGCGCTGTTCAATATCTTCATCAACGACTTAGATATTGGCATAGAAAGTACGCTTATTAAGTTTGCGGATGATACCAAACTGGGAGGGATTGCAACTGCTTTGGAGGACAGGGTGACAGATAATTCAAAATGATCTGGACAAATTGGAGAAATGGTCTGAGTTAAAGAGGATGAAGTTTAACAAAGACAAATGCAAAGTGCTCCACTTAGGAAGGAACAATCAGTTTCACACATACAGAATGGGAAGAGACTGTCTAGGAAGGAGTACGGCAGAAAGGGATCTAGGGGTTATAGTGGACCACAAGCTAAATATGAGTCAACAGTGTGATGCTGTTGCAAAAAAAGCAAACCTGATTCTGGGATGTATTAACAGGTGTGTTGTGAGCAAGACACGAGAAGTCATTCTTCCGCTCTACTCTGCTCTGGTTAGGCCTCAGCTGGAGTATTGTGTCCAGTTCTGGGCACCGCATTTTAAAAAAGATGTGGAGAAATTGGAAAGGGTCCAGAGAAGAGCAACAAGAATGATTAAAGGTCTTGAGAACATGACCTATGAAGGAAGGCTGAAAGAATTGGCTTTGTTTAGTTTGGAAAAGAGAAGACTGAGAGGAGACATGATAGCAGTTTTCAGGTATTTAAAAGGGTGTCATAAGGAGGAGGGAGAAAACTTGTTCACCTTAGCCTCTAAGGATAGAACCAGAAGCAATGGGTTTAAAGTGCAGCAAGGGAGGTCTAGGTTGGACATTAGGAAAAAGTTCCTAACTGTCAGGGTGGTTAAACACTGGAATAAATTGCCGAGGGAGGTTGTGGAATCTCCATCTCTTGAGATATTTAAGAGTAGGTTAGATAAATGTCTATCAGGGATGGTATTTGGTCTTATAGACTCATAGACTTTAAGGTCAGAAGGGACCATTATGATCATCTGGTCTGACCCCCTGCATGCTATAATAATATAATAATATATTATTATTTAAATCCTAGTTCTGGTCACAGCTGGTTGTAGTCTCCTGAATGCTACACTGACTTTTTTTAAGGGGGGAGGGATAGCTCAGTGGTTTGAGCGTTGGCCTGCTAAACCCAGGGTTGTGAGTTCAATCCTTGAGGGGGCCATTTGGGGATTTAGTTGGGGATTGATCCTGCTTTGAGCAGGGGGTTGGACTAGATGATCTCCTGAGGTCCCTTCCAACCCTAATAATCTATGAATCTATGAATCTATGCTGCAGGCCACAAGACCCTTCCCTGGACTGTGCCGTTGAAGTCCCCAATCCTGTGTTTTAGTGACTTCAATCGGCAGGGACCCTCCTGCTAGTGATCCCTGCCCCATGCTGCGGAGGAAGGCGAAAAACCTCCAGAGGCTCAGCCAATCTACCCTGGAGGAAAATTCCTTCCCGACCCCAAATATGGCGATCAGTAATACCCCGAGCATGTAGGCAAGAGTCTCTAGCCTGACCCTTGTTTGCCATTATGCTATTTACGTACCATTGCTTGGTTTTCCTCGGCTACTATGTTTTACCATTAAACCATTCCCTCCATAAACTTATCCAACTTAATCTTAAAACCAGACAGGTCCGTTGCCCCCACCGTTTCCCTCGGAAGGCCGTTCCAATATTTCACCCCTCTGACGGTCAGAAACCTTCGTCTGATTTCAAGCCTGAACTTCCCCACGGCCAGTTTATATCCATTGGTTCTCGTGTCCACATTAGTACTCAGCTGAAATAATTCCTCTCCCTCCCTTGTATTTATCCCTCTGATATATTTAAAGATAGCAATCATATCCCCCCTCAGCCTTCGTTTTGTCAGACTAAACAACCCGAGCTCCTCTAATCTCTTTTCATACGACAGGTTTTCCATTCCTCTGATCATCCTAGTCGCCCTTCTCTGCACCCGTTCCAATTTGAGTTCATCTTTTTTAAACATGGGAGACCAGAACTACACACAGTACTCCAAATGAGGTCTCACCAGCGCCGTATACAACGGAAGCAGGACCTCCTTATCCCTACTAGATATACCTCGCCTAATACATCCCAAGACCGCATTGGCTTTTTTCACAGCCACGTCACATTGTCGACTCATAGTCATCCTGCGGTCTACAAGGACCCCTAGGTCCTTCTCCTCTTCCGTTACTTCTAACCAATGCGTCCCAATCTTGTAACTAAAATTGTTATTAGTCATCCCCAAGTGCCTCACCTTACACTTTTCACTATTAAATTTCATCTTATTTCTGACACTCCAATTCACAAGCTCATTCAAGTCTCCCTGCAGAATATCCCTATCCTCCTCCGAATTTGCAACTCCTCCCACCTTCGTATCATCCGCAAACTTTATCAGCCCACTCTTGCAATCGGTTCCGAGGTCAGTTATAAATAGATTAAATAAAATGGGTCCCAAAACCGAACCTTGAGGCACTCCACTAGTAACCTCCCTCCAACCCGACAGTTCACCCTTTAATACGACCCGCTGCATTCTCCCCATTAACCAATTCTTTATCCACCTCTGGATTTTCATATCGATCCCCATGTTTTCAAGTTTAACCAATAATTCCTCATGGGGTACAGTATCAAACGCTTTACTGAAATCCAGGTATATTAGGTCCACCGCATTTCCCTTATCTAATAAGTCCGTTACATGGTCCTGCCATGCGGGCAGGGGACTGGACTCGATGACCTCTCGAGGTCCCTTCCAGTCCTAGAATCTATGAACGTATGAAAAAAACACTGTTCTCCACCCCCACCCAGGTTGGCCAGGGAGGCGGCTCTAGCAGGGGGGGCAGGAGGGATTCTGGCAGCAGTGAAGTGGGTTGCGGGGAAGTTGAGATCTTGCCCCAAGTCATCCCAGACACTAATGCTAAGCCACAGGATGGCAGCATCTAGTGTCAGTGGAGTCCAAACACTATTTCAACCCCACAGTTTTCGATGAACTTCCCACAAGGGGAGGTGATGAGCACCCCCAGCAACACACACACACACACACACACACACCACTCCTGGTGGTGGGAGGGGAACAGGAGAAAGGACAAAAGAAGTAAGAGATGAAGAGAAAGGAAGGAGGGATGGAGGAAAAGGTAAAACAAAAAGGACAAACCCTAATGTCCCCAGTGATTCTACGGCACAAAATCCAAGGGATGGAATAAAATTCTGCCATCTTAAACTACTGTTTTCCATGCCTAGAATTCAGCTGGCACCACGTGGATCAGACTGAGCAGCTGCCAAAACCTCTTGGAGGCTCTTACCTTCTAAACAGGGACGTCTCTTTTCTAGTAAAATCAGTAAAAGGAAAGGAGAAAACTCGAAAGAGGCTCCTGCACGCACTCACGTACGTGAACCCTAATACTCTCTCAGTCCTCAAAGAAAGACCTCGAGAAGGAGACTTGCTGAAGCAAAGCCACAGGGTCTCTGAGGTTTCCCTGGCCATGCGCCCCTGTACTGCCTCGCTGATGGCAGCATCTCTCTCTGAGGTTACCACCTCCCTAACACCTTTGACCAATATGCTGAGGTCCTGCAAAAGACCTTTGTGATATCACTGCCACCAATCAAACCCTTAAGTGCTAATGTCCTGCTGCTGGCCTGACACTTTGAAGGTTTCAGCTACTCTCTGTGGATCACCCCACTCAATGCCTGTTCATTCTAGGAAGCAAGCCGGCTAGACGGTAAAACATCAGAGGCTGCTCCCAATGCTACACTCAGTGTTTCCAAAATTAGGGGACTTTATGGCCAGAAGAGACCTTTAGAGCATCTCATCTAACCCCTTGCATACCATAGGCTTGCTGTATAGTACAATAGTTATTTTTTCGGCACACACATTCCAGAAAGGCATCTAGTCTTCCTTCAATGACATCAAGAGATGGAGAATCCACCACTTTCCCTTTTAGTGAGTGCCAGGGGGCTCCATTTCCCCTTCCACTAGCTCCCCATTTACAGTGAGCCAGAGCAGTACCTGCAGCAGGGAGCGGGAGTTGCTGATGGCCTCAGAGGCACAGCCCCTGCAGTGTCTCAGGAATCTGGCGCAAGTGCAGGACGATGCGGAGCTGGTGCATCACTTTTGGCCGTGACGTCCTCCTGCTGCAAGGGAACGAGAACCTGTCAGAGACTCAAACGCCCTGAGGAATCAGCGGGAATTAAGGGCACCTGGAACCAGCACTACTTCCACCCATCACCTGCCCACCACTGAGGGATAAATTCACCTCCTGAACCCCAGAATGGAGTCTTCTTGTCCTTTCTAGTAACCTCCAGTGCCACCCCCCTCCTTGAAGGATGAGCTCCTGCTATCTCCCCCTCAGTGCCCTTGACAGCTGTTCCACCTCCAAACCACAGCTCAAGTTATTAGTACCTTTGGACACAGACTGGCTAACCTAGTGAGGAGGGCTTTAAACTAGGTTCGACGGGGACAGGTGAGCAAAGCCCACAGGTAAGTGGGGAACATGGAGACCGGGGAGATGGGTCAAAAACGAGAGGGAGTGTGGGCTATATTGTCAGAGGGAAAGGAGGGTCAGAACAAAACTGGGAGGAAAGATCAAACCAGTATCTTAGATGTCTATATACAAATGCGAGAAGTATGGGGAATAAGCAGGAAGAACTGGAAGTGCTAATAAATAAATACAACTATGACATTGTTGGCATTACTGAAACTTGGTGGGATAATACACGTGATTGGAATGTTGGTGTGGATGGGTACAGCTTGCTCAGGAAGGATAGACAGGGGAAAAAGGGAGGAGGTGTTGCCTTGTATATTAAAAATGTACACACTTGGACTGAGGTAGAGATGGACATAGGAGACGGAAGTGTTGAGAGTCTCTGGGTTAGGCTAAAAGGGGTAAAAAACAAGGGAGATGTCATGCTAGGAGTCTACTACAGGCCACCTAACCAGGTGGAAGAGGTGGATGAGGCTTTTTTTAAGCAACTAACAAAATCATCCAAAGCCCAAGATTTGGTGGTGATGGGGGACTTCAACTATCCGGCTATATGTTGGGAAAATAACACAGCGGGGCACAGACTATCCAACAAATTCCTGGACTGCATTGGAGACAACTTTTTATTTCAGAAGGTTGAAAAAGCTACTAGGGGGGAAGCTGTTCTAGACTTGATTTTAACAAATAGGGAGGAATTCGTTGAGAATTTGAAAGTAGAAGGCAGCCTGGGTGAAAGTGATCATGAAATCATAGAGTTTGCAATTCTAAGGAAGGGTAGAAGGGAGAACAGCAAAATAGAGACAATGGATTTCAGGAAGGCAGATTTTGGTAAGCTCAGAGAGCTGATAGGTAAGGTCCCATGGGAATCAAGACTGAGGGGAAAAACAACTGAGGAGAGTTGGCAGTTTTTCAAAGGGACACTATTAAGGGCCCAAAAGCAAGCTATTCCGCTGGTTAGGAAAGATAGAAAATGTGGTAAAAGACTACCTTGGCTTAACCATGAGATCTTGCATGATCTAAAAAATAAAAAGGAGTCATATAAAAAATGGAAACTGGGACAGATTACAAAGGATGAATATAGGCAAACAACACAGGAATGCAGGGGCAAGTTTAGAAAGGCAAAGGCACAAAATGAGCTCAAACTAGCTACGGGAATAAAGGGAAACAAGAAGACTTTTTATCAATACATTAGAAGCAAGAGGAAGACCAAAGACAGGGTAGGCCCACTGCTTAGTGAAGAGGGAGAAACAGTAACAGGAAACTTGGAAATGGCGGAGATGCTTAATGACTTCTTTCTTTCGGTCTTCACCGAGAAGTCTGAAGGAATGCCTAACATAGTGAATGCTAATGGGAAGGGGGTAGGTTTAGCAGATAAAATAAAAAAAAGAACAAGTTAAAAATCACTTAGAAAAGTTAGATGCCTGCAAGTCACCCGGGCCTGATGAAATGCATCCTAGAATACTCAAGGAGCTAATAGAGGAGGTATCTGAGCCTCTAGCTATTATCTTTGGAAAATCATGGGAGACGGGAGAGATTCCAGAAGACTGGAAAAGGGCAAATATAGTGCCCATCTATAAAAAGGGAAATAAAAACAACCCAGGAAACTACAGACCCCAGCGAGTTTAACTTCTGTGCCAGGGAAGATAATGGAGCAAGTAATTAAGGAAATCATCTGCAAACACTTGGAAGGTGGTAAGGTGATAGGGAACAGCCAGCATGGATTTGTGAAGAACAAATCATGTCAAACCAATCTGATAGCTTTCTTTGATAGGATAACGAGCCTTGTGGATAAGGGTGAGGCTGTGGATGTGGTATACCTAGACTTTAGTAAGGCATTTGATACGGTCTCGCATGATATTCTTATTGATAAACTAGGCAAATACAATTTAGATGGGGCTACTATAAGGTGGGTGCATAACTGGCTGGATAACCGTACTCAGAGAGTTGTTATTAATAGTTCCCAATCCTGCTGGAAAGCCATAACGAGTGGGGTATCGCAGGGGTCTGTTTTGGGACCGGCGCTGTTCAATATCTTCATCAACGACTTAGATATTGGCATAGAAAGTACGCTTATTAAGTTTGCGGATGATACCAAACTGGGAGGGATTGCAACTGCTTTGGAGGACAGGGTGACAGATAATTCAAAATGATCTGGACAAATTGGAGAAATGGTCTGAGTTAAACAGGATGAAGTTTAACAAAGACAAATGCAAAGTGCTCCACTTAGGAAGGAACAATCAGTTTCACACATACAGAATGGGAAGAAACTGTCTAGGAAGGAGTACGGCAGAAAGGGATCTAGGGGTTATAGTGGACCACAAGCTAAATATGAGTCAACAGTGTGATGCTGTTGCAAAAAAAGCAAACCTGATTCTGGGATGTATTAACAGGTGTGTTGTGAGCAAGACACGAGAAGTCATTCTTCCGCTCTACTCTGCTCTGGTTAGGCCTCAGCTGGAGTATTGTGTCCAGTTCTGGGCACCGCATTTTAAAAAAGATGTGGAGAAATTGGAAAGGGTCCAGAGAAGAGCAACAAGAATGATTAAAGGTCTTGAGAACATGACCTATGAAGGAAGGCTGAAAGAATTGGCTTTGTTTAGTTTGGAAAAGAGAAGACTGAGAGGAGACATGATAGCAGTTTTCAGGTATTTAAAAGGGTGTCATAAGGAGGAGGGAGAAAACTTGTTCACCTTAGCCTCTAAGGATAGAACCAGAAGCAATGGGTTTAAAGTGCAGCAAGGGAGGTCTAGGTTGGACATTAGGAAAAAGTTCCTAACTGTCAGGGTGGTTAAACACTGGAATAAATTGCCGAGGGAGGTTGTGGAATCTCCATCTCTTGAGATATTTAAGAGTAGGTTAGATAAATGTCTATCAGGGATGGTATTTGGTCTTATAGACTCATAGACTTTAAGGTCAGAAGGGACCATTATGATCATCTGGTCTGACCCCCTGCATGCTGCAGGCCACAAGACCCTTCCCTGGACTGTGCCGTTGAAGTCCCCAATCCTGTGTTTTAGTGACTTCAATCGGCAGGGACCCTCCTGCTAGTGATCCCTGCCCCATGCTGCGGAGGAAGGCGAAAAACCTCCAGAGGCTCAGCCAATCTACCCTGGAGGAAAATTCCTTCCCGACCCCAAATATGGCGATCAGTAGTACCCCGAGCATGTAGGCAAGAGTCTCTAGCCTGACCCTTGTTTGCCATTATGCTATTTACGTACCATTGCTTGGTTTTCCTCGGCTACTATGTTTTACCATTAAACCATTCCCTCCATAAACTTATCCAACTTAATCTTAAAACCAGACAGGTCCGTTGCCCCCACCGTTTCCCTCGGAAGGCCGTTCCAATATTTCACCCCTCTGACGGTCAGAAACCTTCGTCTGATTTCAAGCCTGAACTTCCCCACGGCCAGTTTATATCCATTGGTTCTCGTGTCCACATTAGTACTCAGCTGAAATAATTCCTCTCCCTCCCTTGTATTTATCCCTCTGATATATTTAAAGATAGCAATCATATCCCCCCTCAGCCTTCGTTTTGTCAGACTAAACAACCCGAGCTCCTCTAATCTCTTTTCATACGACAGGTTTTCCATTCCTCTGATCATCCTAGTCGCCCTTCTCTGCACCCGTTCCAATTTGAGTTCATCTTTTTTAAACATGGGAGACCAGAACTACACACAGTACTCCAAATGAGGTCTCACCAGCGCCGTATACAACGGAAGCAGGACCTCCTTATCCCTACTAGATATACCTCGCCTAATACATCCCAAGACCGCATTGGCTTTTTTCACAGCCACGTCACATTGTCGACTCATAGTCATCCTGCGGTCTACAAGGACCCCTAGGTCCTTCTCCTCTTCCGTTACTTCTAACCAATGCGTCCCAATCTTGTAACTAAAATTGTTATTAGTCATCCCCAAGTGCATCACCTTACACTTTTCACTATTAAATTTCATCTTATTTCTGACACTCCAATTCACAAGCTCATTCAAGTCTCCCTGCAGAATATCCCTATCCTCCTCCGAATTTGCAACTCCTCCCACCTTCGTATCATCCGCAAACTTTATCAGCCCACTCTTGCAATCGGTTCCGAGGTCAGTTATAAATAGATTAAATAAAATGGGTCCCAAAACCGAACCTTGAGGCACTCCACTAGTAACCTCCCTCCAACCCGACAGTTCACCCTTTAATACGACCCGCTGCATTCTCCCCATTAACCAATTCTTTATCCACCTCTGGATTTTCATATCGATCCCCATGTTTTCCAGTTTAACCAATAATTCCTCATGGGGTACAGTATCAAACGCTTTACTGAAATCCAGGTATATTAGGTCCACCGCATTTCCCTTATCTAATAAGTCCGTTACATGGTCCTGCCATGCGGGCAGGGGACTGGACTCGATGACCTCTCGAGGTCCCTTCCAGTCCTAGAATCTATGAACGTATGAAAAAAACACTGTTCTCCACCCCCACCCAGGTTGGCCAGGGAGGCGGCTCTAGCAGGGGGGGCAGGAGGGATTCTGGCAGCAGTGAAGTGGGTTGCGGGGAAGTTGAGATCTTGCCCCAAGTCATCCCAGACACTAATGCTAAGCCACAGGATGGCAGCATCTAGTGTCAGTGGAGTCCAAACACTATTTCAACCCCACAGTTTTCGATGAACTTCCCACAAGGGGAGGTGATGAGCACCCCCAGCAACACACACACACACACACACACACACCACTCCTGGTGGTGGGAGGGGAACAGGAGAAAGGACAAAAGAAGTAAGAGATGAAGAGAAAGGAAGGAGGGATGGAGGAAAAGGTAAAACAAAAAGGACAAACCCTAATGTCCCCAGTGATTCTACGGCACAAAATCCAAGGGATGGAATAAAATTCTGCCATCTTAAACTACTGTTTTCCATGCCTAGAATTCAGCTGGCACCACGTGGATCAGACTGAGCAGCTGCCAAAACCTCTTGGAGGCTCTTACCTTCTAAACAGGGACGTCTCTTTTCTAGTAAAATCAGTAAAAGGAAAGGAGAAAACTCGAAAGAGGCTCCTGCACGCACTCACGTACGTGAACCCTAATACTCTCTCAGTCCTCAAAGAAAGACCTCGAGAAGGAGACTTGCTGAAGCAAAGCCACAGGGTCTCTGAGGTTTCCCTGGCCATGCGCCCCTGTACTGCCTCGCTGATGGCAGCATCTCTCTCTGAGGTTACCACCTCCCTAACACCTTTGACCAATATGCTGAGGTCCTGCAAAAGACCTTTGTGATATCACTGCCACCAATCAAACCCTTAAGTGCTAATGTCCTGCTGCTGGCCTGACACTTTGAAGGTTTCAGCTACTCTCTGTGGATCACCCCACTCAATGCCTGTTCATTCTAGGAAGCAAGCCGGCTAGACGGTAAAACATCAGAGGCTGCTCCCAATGCTACACTCAGTGTTTCCAAAATTAGGGGACTTTATGGCCAGAAGAGACCTTTAGAGCATCTCATCTAACCCCTTGCATACCATAGGCTTGCTGTATAGTACAATAGTTATTTTTTCGGCACACACATTCCAGAAAGGCATCTAGTCTTCCTTCAATGACATCAAGAGATGGAGAATCCACCACTTTCCCTTTTAGTGAGTGCCAGGGGGCTCCATTTCCCCTTCCACTAGCTCCCCATTTACAGTGAGCCAGAGCAGTACCTGCAGCAGGGAGCGGGAGTTGCTGATGGCCTCAGAGGCACAGCCCCTGCAGTGTCTCAGGAATCTGGCGCAAGTGCCGGACGATGCGGAGCTGGTGCATCACTTTTGGCCGTGACGTCCTCCTGCTGCAAGGGAACGAGAACCTGTCAGAGACTCAAACGCCCCGAGGAATCAGCGGGAATTAAGGGCACCTGGAACCAGCACTACTTCCACCCATCACCTGCCCACCACTGAGGGATAAATTCACCTCCTGAACCCCAGAATGGAGTCTTCTTGTCCTTTCTAGTAACCTCCAGTGCCACCCCCCTCCTTGAAGGATGAGCTCCTGCTATCTCCCCCTCAGTGCCCTTGACAGCTGTTCCACCTCCAAACCACAGCTCAAGTTATTAGTACCTTTGGACACAGACTGGCTAACCTAGTGAGGAGGGCTTTAAACTAGGTTCGACGGGGACAGGTGAGCAAAGCCCACAGGTAAGTGGGGAACATGGAGACCGGGGAGATGGGTCAAAAACGAGAGGGAGTGTGGGCTATATTGTCAGAGGGAAAGGAGGGTCAGGACAAAACTGGGAGGAAAGATCAAACCAGTATCTTAGATGTCTATATACAAATGCGAAAAGTATGGGGAATAAGCAGGAAGAACTGGAAGTGCTAATAAATAAATACAACTATGACATTGTTGGCATTACTGAAACTTGGTGGGATAATACACGTGATTGGAATGTTGGTGTGGATGGGTACAGCTTGCTCAGGAAGGATAGACAGGGGAAAAAGGGAGGAGGTGTTGCCTTGTATATTAAAAATGTACACACTTGGACTGAGGTAGAGATGGACATAGGAGACGGAAGTGTTGAGAGTCTCTGGGTTAGGCTAAAAGGGGTAAAAAACAAGGGAGATGTCATGCTAGGAGTCTACTACAGGCCACCTAACCAGGTGGAAGAGGTGGATGAGGCTTTTTTTAAGCAACTAACAAAATCATCCAAAGCCCAAGATTTGGTGGTGATGGGGGACTTCAACTATCCGGCTATATGTTGGGAAAATAACACAGCGGGGCACAGACTATCCAACAAATTCCTGGACTGCATTGGAGACAACTTTTTATTTCAGAAGGTTGAAAAAGCTACTAGGGGGGAAGCTGTTCTAGACTTGATTTTAACAAATAGGGAGGAATTCGTTGAGAATTTGAAAGTAGAAGGCAGCCTGGGTGAAAGTGATCATGAAATCATAGAGTTTGCAATTCTAAGGAAGGGTAGAAGGGAGAACAGCAAAATAGAGACAATGGATTTCAGGAAGGCAGATTTTGGTAAGCTCAGAGAGCTGATAGGTAAGGTCCCATGGGAATCAAGACTGAGGGGAAAAACAACTGAGGAGAGTTGGCAGTTTTTCAAAGGGACACTATTAAGGGCCCAAAAGCAAGCTATTCCGCTGGTTAGGAAAGATAGAAAATGTGGCAAAAGACTACCTTGGCTTAACCATGAGATCTTGCATGATCTAAAAAATAAAAAGGAGTCATATAAAAAATGGAAACTGGGACAGATTACAAAGGATGAATATAGGCAAACAACACAGGAATGCAGGGGCAAGTTTAGAAAGGCAAAGGCACAAAATGAGCTCAAACTAGCTACGGGAATAAAGGGAAACAAGAAGACTTTTTATCAATACATTAGAAGCAAGAGGAAGACCAAAGACAGGGTAGGCCCACTGCTTAGTGAAGAGGGAGAAACAGTAACAGGAAACTTGGAAATGGCGGAGATGCTTAATGACTTCTTTCTTTCGGTCTTCACCGAGAAGTCTGAAGGAATGCCTAACATAGTGAATGCTAATGGGAAGGGGGTAGGTTTAGCAGATAAAATAAAAAAAAGAACAAGTTAAAAATCACTTAGAAAAGTTAGATGCCTGCAAGTCACCCGGGCCTGATGAAATGCATCCTAGAATACTCAAGGAGCTAATAGAGGAGGTATCTGAGCCTCTAGCTATTATCTTTGGAAAATCATGGGAGACGGGAGAGATTCCAGAAGACTGGAAAAGGGCAAATATAGTGCCCATGTATAAAAAGGGAAATAAAAACAACCCAGGAAACTACAGACCCCAGTGAGTTTAACTTCTGTGCCAGGGAAGATAACGGAGCAAGTAATTAAGGAAATCATCTGCAAACACTTGGAAGGTGGTAAGGTGATAGGGAACAGCCAGCATGGATTTGTGAAGAACAAATCATGTCAAACCAATCTGATAGCTTTCTTTGATAGGATAACGAGCCTTGTGGATAAGGGTGAGGCACTTTAGTAAGGCATTTGATACGGTCTCGCATGATATTCTTATTGATAAACTAGGCAAATACAATTTAGATGGGGCTACTATAAGGTGGGTGCATAACTGGCTGGATAACCGTACTCAGAGAGTTGTTATTAATAGTTCCCAATCCTGCTGGAAAGCCATAACGAGTGGGGTATCGCATGGGGTCTGTTTTGGGACCGGCGCTGTTCAATATCTTCATCAACGACTTAGATATTGGCATAGAAAGTACGCTTATTAAGTTTGCGGATGATACCAAACTGGGAGGGATTGCAACTGCTTTGGAGGACAGGGTCATAATTCAAAATGATCTGGACAAATTGGAGAAATGGTCTGAGTTAAACAGGATGAAGTTTAACAAAGACAAATGCAAAGTGCTCCACTTAGGAAGGAACAATCAGTTTCACACATACAGAATGGGAAGAGACTGTCTAGGAAGGAGTACGGCAGAAAGGGATCTAGGGGTTATAGTGGACCACAAGCTAAATATGAGTCAACAGTGTGATGCTGTTGCAAAAAAAGCAAACCTGATTCTGGGATGTATTAACAGGTGTGTTGTGAGCAAGACACGAGAAGTCATTCTTCCGCTCTACTCTGCTCTGGTTAGGCCTCAGCTGGAGTATTGTGTCCAGTTCTGGGCACCGCATTTTAAAAAAGATGTGGAGAAATTGGAAAGGGTCCAGAGAAGAGCAACAAGAATGATTAAAGGTCTTGAGAACATGACCTATGAAGGAAGGCTGAAAGAATTGGCTTTGTTTAGTTTGGAAAAGAGAAGACTGAGAGGAGACATGATAGCAGTTTTCAGGTATTTAAAAGGGTGTCATAAGGAGGAGGGAGAAAACTTGTTCACCTTAGCCTCTAAGGATAGAACCAGAAGCAATGGGTTTAAAGTGCAGCAAGGGAGGTCTAGGTTGGACATTAGGAAAAAGTTCCTAACTGTCAGGGTGGTTAAACACTGGAATAAATTGCCGAGGGAGGTTGTGGAATCTCCATCTCTTGAGATATTTAAGAGTAGGTTAGATAAATGTCTATCAGGGATGGTCTAGATGGTATTTGGTCCTGCCATGCGGGCAGGGGACTGGACTCGATGACCTCTCGAGGTCCCTTCCAGTCCGATAATCTATGAATGTATGAAAAAAACACTGTTCTCCACCCCCACCCAGGTTGGCCAGGGAGGCGGCTCTAGCAGGGGGGGCAGGAGGGATTCTGGCAGCAGTGAAGTGGGTTGCGGGGAAGTTGAGATCTTGACCCAAGTCATCCCAGACACTAATGCTAAGCCACAGGATGGCAGCATCTAGTGTTAGTGGAGTCCAAACACTATTTCAACCCTACAGTTTTCGAGGAACAGGAGAAAGGACAAAAGAAGTAAGAGATGAAGAGAAAAGAAGGAGGGATGGAGGAAAAGGTAAAACAAAAAGGACAAACCCTAATGTCCCCAGTGATTCTACGGCACAAAATCCAAGGGATGGAATAAAATTCTGCCATCTTAAACTACTGTTTTCCATGCCTAGAATTCAGCTGGCACCACGTGGATCAGACTGAGCAGCTGCCAAAACCTCTTGGAGGCTCTTACCTTCTAAACAGGGACGTCTGTTTTCTAGTAAAATCAGTAAAAGGAAAGGAGAAAACTCGAAAGAGGCTCCTGCACGCACTCACGTACGTGAACCCTAATACTCTCTCAGTCCTCAAAGAAAGACCCCGAGAAGGAGACTTGCTGAAGCAAAGCCACAGGGTCTCTGAGGTTTCCCTGGCCCTGTGCTCCTGTCCTGCCAGGCTGATGTCAGCATCTCTCTCTGAGGTCACCACCTCCCTAACACATTTGACCAAGAAGCTGACATCCTGCAAAAGGCCTTTGTGATGTCACTGCCACACCCAACCAAACCCTGAAGTGCTAATGTCCTGCTGCTGGCCTGACACTTTGAAGCTTTGAGGTTGTCATAAGTATAAAGGGAAGGGTAACATCTGTCCTGTGTACAGTACTATAAAATCCTCCTGGCCAGAGACTCCAACTTGTAAATGTACCTTTTACTAGAGTGTTTATCTTTGTTTGCTGTACTTTGAACCTAAAACTAGAGGGGAGTCCTCTGAGCTCTTTAAGTTTGATTACCCTGTATGGTTATTTCCATACTGATTTTACAGAGATGATTTTTACCTTTTTCTTTAATTAAAAACCTTCTTTTTAAGAACCTGATCGATTTTTTCCTTGTTTTAGATCCAAGGGGGTTGGATCTGTATTCACCAGGAGTTGGTGGGAGAAAGAAGTGGGAATGGTTAATTTCTCCTTGTTTTAAGATCCAAGGGGTTTGGATCTGTATTCACCAGGGAATTGGTGAAGGTCTCTCAAGGCTACCCAGGGAAGGAAATTAGCCTTGGGATGGTTGCAGCGGACCAGAGCTAAGCTGGTAGTTAAGCTTAGAAGTTTTCATGCAGGCCTCTACATTTGTACCCTAAAGTTCAAAGTGGGGATACAGCCTTGACATGGTGGTAGCGGTGGGATCATTTTAAACCCAAAGCCAGTGAGATTTTTTTTTCTTTCTAGCTGCTTGAAAAGCAGAGCTGGAGATAGATGCATATCTTCTCTCTCCTTGCCTGAAGGCAGAGGTGTTAAGTTTTTTTAACAAGGGCCTTTGTTAAGAGAAGTGTTCAAATGAGCAAACGACAGGGTAAAAGGAATTTACAAGCTGAATTGTTTTTTTTTTCTTTTTACATCCTCGGGAGTAGCTAGTTAGAAAGTCTCTCTTAACTCAGCAGCAGCCAGAGCTGAGAGCTTCCCAGTTTCAGTCAACTGCAGAGGGGGTGACCCAGCACAAGAAAACAGGAAAATGACTACCAAAGAAGTAGCTAAAAAAATAGAACTGGCCAAACTAAAAGCAGAAGAAAATGAAAGAAAACATCAGAGACTGCTTCAATTAACAAAACTCAAGACACAGCAGAGAAAAAGAGAAGAAAAAGCCAAAGAGGAGGCCCACAAGAGAGAGATGAAGTTGAAAGAAAAAGAAATGGAGCTGAAAAAAAAAAGAGATGGAGGAGAGAGAAAAAGAAAGGAAGCATGAACTGGAAGTAGCAAAGGCTAAGCAAGCTTTCACCCCCATCCCTGTTCCTGAGCCGTCCACCAGGGCCCCGGCTGTGTTACCAGAGACCCAGACAAAGGTGGTGGAACCGGATCCCCTGCCAACGACTGCAACAGCCGTAGTGAATCCAATCCCAGAGACCCAGCCAAAGCCAGTCCCAGAACCGGAACTGGCAACGCAACCAGCACCAGGACCATTGCCAGCACTGAGTCCAGCGCTTGCAAACCCGTCTACAACTCCAACGCCAGAGGGCACCAGCGAGCCTGACCTGGCGGAAGCAGCAGATAACCCTACCCAAGAGGCTCAGCCAGAGCCTGAGATACCACATAGTGCACCAGTGGACAGCGGATCACAGTCAATGGAAACAGCCCCAGCACCTGCATCACTTCCAGAGGGACCAAGCCCCAGTCCACAATCCAAGGAGGAACTGATGTCTCCAGCATCAAGGAAACAGTTCCAGGCCGAGCAGGAAGCAGATAACAGCCTTCAGAAAGTTTGGGCGACGGCGTGGAGCACCCCACCGCCTCTCAGCTCTTCTAACCGATCCCGGTTTGTTATAGAACAAGGACTTTTATACAAGGAGACTCTTTCTGGTGGGCACCAGAAAAACTGGCATCCTCAAAGACAGTTGGTAGTTCCCACTAAGTATCGGGTAAAGCTCTGGAGCTTAGCCCACGATCATCCCAGTGGCCATTCTGGGGTGAACAGAACCAAGGACCGGTTGGGGAAGTCCTTCCACTGGGAGGGAATGGGCAAGGACGTTGCTAATTATGTCCAGTCTTGTGAGGTGTACCAACGAGTGGAAAAGCCCCAAGACCAGGTTAAAGCCCCTCTCCAGCCACTACCCATAATTAAGGTCCCATTTCAGCACGTAGCTGTGAATATTCTGGGTCCTTTTCCCAAAAAGACACCCAAAGGAAAGCAGTACGTACTGACTTTCATGGATTTTGTTACCCGATGGCCGGAAGCAGTACCCTTAAGCAACACCAGGGCTAAAAGTGTGTGCCAGGCATTAACAGACATTTTTGCCGGGGTAGATTGGCCCTCCAACATCCTTGCAGATTCGGGAACTAATTTCCTGGCAGGGACCATGAAAAACCTGTGGGAAGCTCATGGGGTGAATCACTTGGTTGCCACCCCTTACCACCATAAAACCAATGGCCTGGTGGAGAGGTTTAATAAAACTTTGGGGGCCATAATATGTAAATTCATAAATGAACACTCCAATAATTGGGACCTAGTGTTGCAGCAGTTGCTTTTCGCCTACAGGGCTGTACCACATCCCAGTTTAGGGTTTTCACCATTTGAACTTCTGTATGGCCGCGAGGTTAAGGGGCCATTACAGTTGGTGAAACAGCAATGGGAGGGGCTTACGCCTTCTCCAGGAACTAACATTCTAAACTTTGTAAGCAACCTACAAAGCACCCTCCGACACTCTTTAGCCCTTGCTAAAGAAAACCTAAAAAATGCTCAGAAAGAGTAAAAAGGCCTGGTATGATAAACATTCCAGAGAACGGTCCTTCAAAGTAGGAAACCAAGTCATGGTCTTAAAGGCGCTCCAGGCCCATAAAATGGAAGCGTCGTGGAAAGGACCATTCGCGGTCCAGGAGCGCCTAGGAGCTGTTAATTATCTCATAGCCTCCCCCACCTCCAACATAAAGCCCAAGGTATACCATGTTAATTCTCTTAAGCCCTTTTATTCCAAAAAATTAAACGTTTGCCAGTTTACAGCCCAGAAAACAAATAACGCAAAGTGGCCTAAAGGTGTCTATTACGAAGAAAAAAAGGATGGTGGCGTAGAAGAGGTGAACCTCTCCACGACCCTTGGACGTCTGCAGCGACAGCAGATCAAGGAGCTGTGCACAAGCTTTGCACCAATTTTCTCAGCCACTCCAAAACGGACCGAACGGGCATACCACTCCATTAACACAGGTAATGCTCACCCAATTAGAACCCCACCCTACCGGGAGTCACCTCATGACAAAACTGCTATACAAAGGGAGATCCAGGACATACTACTGATGGGTATAATCCGCCCCTCTAATAGGTGGTGGGAGGGGAACAGGAGAAAGGACAAAAGAAGTAAGAGATGAAGAGAAAGGAAGGAGGGATGGAGGAAAAGGTAAAACGAAAAGGACAAACCCTAATGTCCCCAGTGATTCTACGGGACAAAATCCCAGGGAGGGAATAAAATTCTGACACATTAAACTAGTGTTTTCCATGCCTAGAATTCAGCTGGCACCAGATGGATCAGACTGAGCAGGTTCCAAAACCTCTTGGAGGCTCTTACCTTCTCAACAGGGACGTCTGTTTTCTAGTAAAATCAGTAAAAGGAAAGGAAAAAACTCGAAAGAGGCTCCTGCTCGCACTCAAATACGTGAACCCTAATACTCTCTCAGTCCTCAAAGAGAGACTTGGAGAAGGAGCGGCGAACAGCAGAGGCTAAGAGCGGGAGTTTGACTGGGAGTTCGCTTGGGGAGAGCTCACTGAGGCTTACATCTGCAGGTTTCTCTGAGTAGTTCCTGCAACAGTTGAGGAAGTTCTTAAGAAGACGGTGATGTGGAAGGTGAGCGATCAGAGATGACCTTGAGCGGATCACTGCAGACTATGTGGCTCTGGGAAGAAGGATAAAGGAGTTTGAGGCGCAAGTGGTGTTCTCGTCCATCCTCCCTGTGCAAGGAAAAGGCCGGGGTAGAGACCGTCGAATCGTGGAAGTCAACGAATGGCTACACAGGTGGTGTTGGAGAGAAGGCTTTGGATTCTTCAACCATGGGATGGTGTTCCAAGAAGGAGGAGTGCTAGGCAGAGACGGGCTCCACCTAACGAAGAGAGAGAAGAGCATCTTCGCCAGCAGGCTGGCTAACCTAGTGAGGAGGGCTTTAAACTAGGTTCACCGGGGGAAGGAGACCAAAGCCCTGAGGTAAGTGGGGAAATGGGATCCTGGGAGGAAGCACAAGCAGGAGAGCGCAAGGGGGGAGGACTCCTGTCTCATGCTGAGAAAGAGGGACGATCGATGAGTTATCTTAAGTGCCTATACACAAATGCAAGAAGCCTGGGAAACAAGCTGGGAGAACTGGAAGTCCTGGCACAGTCAGGGAACTATGATGTGATTGGAATAACAGAGACTTGGTGGGATAACTCACATGACTGGAGTACTGTCATGGATGGATATAAACTGTTCAGGAAGGACAGGCAGGGCAGAAAAGGTGGGGGAGTTGCACTGTATGTAAGAGAGGAGTATGACTGCTCAGAGGTCCGGTATGAAACTGTAGAAAAACCTGAGAGTCTCTGGATAAAGTTGAAAAGTGTGAGCAACAAGGGGGATGTCGTGGTTGGAGTCTGGTATAGACCACCAGACCAGGGGGATGAGGTGGACGAGGCTTTCTTCTGGCAACTAGCAGAAGTTGCTAGATCGCAGGCCCTGGTTCTCATGGGAGACTTTAATCACCCTGATATCTGCTAGGAGAGCAATACAGCGGTGAACAGACAATCCAGGAAGTTTTTGGAACGTGTAGGGCACAATTTCCTGGTGCAAGTGCTGGAGGAACCAACTAGGGGCAGAGCTTTTCTTGACCTGCTGCTCACAAACAGGGAAGAATTAGTAGGGGAAGCAAAAGTGGATGGGAACCTGGGAGGCAGTGACCATGAGATGGTCGAGTTCAGGATCCTGACACAAGGAAGAAAGGAGAGCAGCAGAATACGGACCCTGGACTTCAGAAAAGCAGACTTTGACTCCCTCAGGGAACAGATGGGCAGGATCCCCTGGGAGAATAACATGAAGGGCAAAGGGGTCCAGGAGAGCTGGCTGTATTTTAAAGAATCCTTATTGCGGTTGCAGGAACAAACCATCCCGATGTGTAGAAAGAATAGTAAATATGGCAGGCGACCAGCTTGGCTAAACAGTGAAATCCTTGCTGATCTTAAACGCAAAAAAGAAGCTTACAAGAAGTGGAAGATTGGAGAAATGACCAGGGAGGAGTATAAAAATATTGCTCAGGCATGCAGGAGTGAAATCAGGAAGGCCAAATCACACTTGGAGTTGCAGCTAGCAAGAGATGTTAAGAGTAACAAGAAGGGTTTCTTCAGGTATGTTAGCAACAAGAAGAAAGTCAAGGAAAGTGTGGGCCCCTTACTGAATGAGGGAGGCAACCTAGTGACCGAGGATGTGGAAAAAGCTAATGTACTCAATGCTTTTTTTGCCTCTGTCTTCACGAACAAGGTCAGCTCCCAGACTGCTGCACTGGGCAGCACAATATGGGGAGAAGGTGACCAGCCCTCTGTGGAGAAAGAAGTGGTTCGGGACTATTTAGAAAAACTGGACGTGCACAACTCCATGGGGCTGGATGCGCTGCATCCGAGGGTGCTAAAGGAGTTGGCAGATGAGATTGAACAGCCATTAGCCATTATTTTTGAAAACTCATGGCGATCGAGGGAGGTCCCGGATGACTGGAAAAAGGCTAATGTAGTGCCCATCTTTAAAAAAGGGAAGGAGGAGGATCCGGGGAACTACAGGCCAGTCAGCCTCACCTCAGTCCCTGGAAAAATCATGGAGCAGGTCCTCAAGGAATCAATGATGAAACACTTAGAGGAGAGGAAAGTGATCAGGAACAGTCAGCATGGATTCACCAAGGGGAAGTCGTGCCTGACTAACCTAATTGCCTTCTATGATGAGATAACTGGCTCTGTGGATGAGGGGAAAGCAGTGGATGTGTTATTCCTTAACTTTAGCAAAGCTTTTGATATGCTCTCCCACAGTATTCTTGCCACCAAGTTAAAGAAGTATGGGCTGGATGAATGGACTGTAAGGTGGATAGAAAGCTGGCTGGATCGTCGGGCTCAACGGGTAGTGATCAATGGCTCCATGTCTAGTCGGCAGCCGGTTTCAAGCGGAGTAGTGCCCCAAGGGTCGGTCCTGGGGCCGGTTTTGTTTAATATCTTTATTAATGATCTGGAGGATGGTGTGGACTGCACTCTCAGCAAGTTTGCAGATGACACTAAACTAGGAGGCGTGGTAGATACGCTAGAGGGTAGGGATCGGATACAGAGGGACCTAGACAAATTAGAGGATTGGGCCAAAAAAAACCTGATGAAGTTCAACAAGGACAAGTGCAGAGTCCTGCACTTAGGACGGAAGAATCCCATGCACTGCTACAGACTAGGGACCGAATGGCTAGGTAGCAGTTCTGCAGAAAAGGACCTAGGGGTCACAGTGGACGAGAAGCTGGATATGAGTCAACAGTGTGCTCTTGTTGCCAAGAAGGCTAACGGCATTTTGGGCTGTATAAGTAGGGGCATTGCCAGCAGATCGAGGAACGTGATCGTTCCCCTTTATTCGACATTGGTGAGGCCTCATCTAGAATACTGTGTCCAGTTTTGGGCCTGTGGAAGCAGAGAAAGAGCTGACAGGAAGGGGATGCAATGAATGACAGTTCGTTAGCAAGAGTTAGGCTAACTGTAACCCTAATAACGCGAGATTTGTAGAAGCGAGGAATGTGTGAGGCGGGTGAGAAAGAACTGTGTAAGAAGTCATTATGACCTGGTATAGATAAGGTGTAGAAGACCTTGTGTAGATAAGGTATAGAAAATATTGTATGTTGGCAAGAGTCAAAACAAGTGAAGAAATGAGATATCAAGATGGCCTATGTATAAACAAAACGCAGCTGTCCCTCGTTATTTCTGTAATGAAAGGTATAAATGCTTGCTGTAATTAGTTAGCTGGGAGAGACGTGCTTAGCTCTCTCCCTCTGGGCAATTGTGAGAGTTAATAAAGCATCTGACTTGCTGTACCTAAACAAATAGTGAGAACTCTGTTTTTCTCCGACAGGCCCCACACTACAAGAAGGATGTGGAAAAATTGGAAAGAGTCCAGCGGAGAGCAACAAAAATGATTAGGGGTCTGGAGCACATGACTTTTGAGGAGAGGCTGAGGGAACTGGGATTGTTTAGTCTCCAGAAGAGAAGAATGAGGGGGGATTTGATAGCAGCCTTCAACTACGTGAAGGGGGGTTCCAAAGAGGATGGAGCTCGGTTGTTCTCAGTGGTGGCAGATGACAGAACAAGGAGCAATGGTCTCAAGTTGCAGTGGGGGAGGTCCAGGTTGGATATTAGGAAACACTATTTCACTAGGAGGGTGGTGAAGCACTGGAATGCGTTACCTAGGGAGGTGGTGGAGTCTCCTTCCTTGGAGGTTTTTAAGGCCCGGCTTGACAAAGCCCTGGCTGGGATGATTTAGTTGGGAATTGGTCCTGCTTTGAGGAGGGGGTTGGACTAGATGACCTCTTGAGGTCCCTTCCAACCCTGATATTCTATGATTCTATGATTCTATGAAAGCCACAGGGGTGTCTGAGGTTTCCCTGGCCCTAAGCCCCTGTCCTGCCTGGCTGATGTCAGCATCTCTCTCGGAGGTCACCACCTCCCTAACACCTTTGACCAATAGGCTGAGGTCCTGAAAAGGCCTTTGTGATGTCACTACTACACCCACCCATTCCCGGAAGTGCTAATGTCCTGCTGCTGGCCTGACACTTTGAAGGTTTGAGCTCCTCTGTGTGGATCACCCCACTCAATGCGTCTTCATTCTAGGAAGCAATCCGGCTAGACACTAAAACATCAGGGGCTGCTCCCAATGCTACACTCAGTGTTTCCAAAATTAGGAGACTTTATGGCCACAAGAGACCTTTAGAGCATCTCATCTAACCCCCTGCATATCATAGGCTTCCTGTAGAGCACAACAGTTACTTTCTTAGAAAACACATTCCAGAAAGGCATCAAGTCTTCATTCAATGACATCAAGAGATGGAGAATCCACCACTTTCCCATTTAGTGAGTGCCAGGGGGCTCCATTTCCCCTTCCACTAGCTCCCCATTTACAGTAAACCAAAGCAGTACCTGCAGCAGGGAGCGGGAGTTGCTGATGGCCTCAGAGGCACAGCCCCTGCAGTGTCTAGGGCACCTGGCGCGAGTGATGGATGATGCGGAGCTGGTGCATCGCTTTGGCCGTGACGTCCTCCTGCTGCAAGGGAACGAGAACCTGTCAGAGACTCAAACGCCCCGAGGAATCAGGAGGAATTAAGGGCACCTGGAACCAGCAGTATTTCCACCCAGCACCTGCCGACCATTGAGGGATGAATTCACCTCCTCAACCCCAGAATGGAGTCTTCTTGTCCTTTCTAGTAACCTCCAGTGACAACCCCCCTCCTTGTAGGGTGAGCTCCTGCTACCTCTCCCTCAGTGCCCTTGACAGCTGTTCCACCTCCAAACCACAGCTCAAGTTATTAGTACCTTTGGACACAGACTGGCTAACCTAGTGAGGAGGGCTTTAAACTAGGTTCGACGGGGACAGGTGAGCAAAGCCCACAGGTAAGTGGGGAACATGGAGACCGGGGAGATGGGTCAAAAACGAGAGGGAGTGTGGGCTATATTGTCAGAGGGAAAGGAGGGTCAGGACAAAACTGGGAGGAAAGATCAAACCAGTATCTTAGATGTCTATATACAAATGGGAGAAGTATGGGGAATAAGCAGGAAGAACTGGAAGTGCTAATAAATAAATACAACTATGACATTGTTGGCATTACTGAAACTTGGTGGGATAATACACATGATTGGAATGTTGGTGTGGATGGGTACAGCTTGCTCAGGAAGGATAGACAGGGGAAAAAGGGAGGAGGTGTTGCCTTGTATATTAAAAATGTACACACTTGGACTGAGGTAGAGATGGACATAGGAGACGGAAGTGTTGAGAGTCTCTGGGTTAGGCTAAAAGGGGTAAAAAACAAGGGAGATGTCATGCTAGGAGTCTACTACAGGCCACCTAATCAGGTGGAAGAGGTGGATGAGGCTTTTTTTAAGCAACTAACAAAATCATCCAAAGCCCAAGATTTGGTGGTGATGGGGGACTTCAACTATCCGGCTATATGTTGGGAAAAGAACACAGCGGGGCACAGACTATCCAACAAATTCCTGGACTGCATTGGAGACAACTTTTTATTTCAGAAGGTTGAAAAAGCTACTGGGGGGAAGCTGTTCTAGACTTGATTTTAACAAATAGGGAGGAACTCGTTGAGAATTTGAAAGTAGAAGGCAGCCTGGGTGAAAGTGATCATGAAATCATAGAGTTTGCAATTCTAAGGAAGGGTAGAAGGGAGAACAGCAAAATAGAGACAATGGATTTCAGGAAGGCAGATTTTGGTAAGCTCAGAGAGCTGATAGTCTTGATTCCCATGGGACCTTACCTGAGGGGAAAAACAACTGAGGAGAGTTGGCAGTTTTTCAAAGGGACACTATTAAGGGCCCAAAAGCAAGCTATTCCGCTGGTTAGGAAAGATAGAAAATGTGGCAAAAGACCACCTTGGCTTAACCATGAGATCTTGCATGATCTAAAAAATAAAAAGGAGTCATATCAAAAATGGAAACTGGGACAGATTACAAAGGATGAATATAGGCAAACAACACAGGAATGCAGGGGCAAGATTAGAAAGGCAAAGGCACAAAATGAGCTCAAACTAGCTACGGGAATAAAGGGAAACAAGAAGACTTTTTATCAATACATTAGAAGCAAGAGGAAGACCAAAGACAGGGTAGGCCCACTGCTTAGTGAAGAGGGAGAAACAGTAACAGGAAACTTGGAAATGGCGGAGATGCTTAATGACTTCTTTGTTTCGGTCTTCACCGAGAAGTCTGAAGGAATGCCTAACATAGTGAATGCTAATGGGAAGGGGGTAGGTTTAGCAGATAAAATAAAAAAAGAACAAGTTAAAAATCACTTAGAAAAGTTAGATGCCTGCAAGTCACCCGGGCCTGATGAAATGCATCCTAGAATACTCAAGGAGCTAATAGAGGAGGTATCTGAGCCTCTAGCTATTATCTTTGGAAAATCATGGGAGACGGGAGAGATTCCAGAAGACTGGAAAAGGGCAAATATAGTGCCCATCTATAAAAAGGGAAATAAAAACAACCCAGGAAACTACAGACCCCAGTGAGTTTAACTTCTGTGCCAGGGAAGATAATGGAGCAAGTAATTAAGGAAATCATCTGCAAACACTTGGAAGGTGGTAAGGTGATAGGGAACAGCCAGCATGGATTTGTGAAGAACAAATCATGTCAAACCAATCTGATAGCTTTCTTTGATAGGATAACGAGCCTTGTGGATAAGGGTGAGGCTGTGGATGTGGTATACCTAGACTTTAGTAAGGCATTTGATACGGTCTCGCATGATATTCTTATTGATAAACTAGGCAAATACAATTTAGATGGGGCTACTATAAGGTGGGTGCATAACTGGCTGGATAACCGTACTCAGAGAGTTGTTATTAATAGTTCCCAATCCTGCTGGAAAGCCATAACGAGTGGGGTATCGCAGGGGTCTGTTTTGGGACCGGCGCTGTTCAATATCTTCATCAACGACTTAGATATTGGCATAGAAAGTACGCTTATTAAGTTTGCGGATGATACCAAACTGGGAGGGATTGCAACTGCTTTGGAGGACAGGGTCATAATTCAAAATGATCTGGACAAATTGGAGAAATGGTCTGAGTTAAAGAGGATGAAGTTTAACAAAGACAAATGCAAAGTGCTCCACTTAGGAAGGAACAATCAGTTTCACACATACAGAATGGGAAGAGACTGTCTAGGAAGGAGTACGGCAGAAAGGGATCTAGGGGTTATAGTGGACCACAAGCTAAATATGAGTCAACAGTGTGATGCTGTTGCAAAAAAAGCAAACCTGATTCTGGGATGTATTAACAGGTGTGTTGTGAGCAAGACACGAGAAGTCATTCTTCCGCTCTACTCTGCTCTGGTTAGGCCTCAGCTGGAGTATTGTGTCCAGTTCTGGGCACCGCATTTTAAAAAAGATGTGGAGAAATTGGAAAGGGTCCAGAGAAGAGCAACAAGAATGATTAAAGGTCTTGAGAACATGACCTATGAAGGAAGGCTGAAAGAATTGGCTTTGTTTAGTTTGGAAAAGAGAAGACTGAGAGGAGACATGATAGCAGTTTTCAGGTATTTAAAAGGGTGTCATAAGGAGGAGGGAGAAAACTTGTTCACCTTAGCCTCTAAGGATAGAACCAGAAGCAATGGGTTTAAAGTGCAGCAAGGGAGGTCTAGGTTGGACATTAGGAAAAAGTTCCTAACTGTCAGGGTGGTTAAACACTGGAATAAATTGCCGAGGGAGGTTGTGGAATCTCCATCTCTTGAGATATTTAAGAGTAGGTTAGATAAATGTCTATCAGGGATGGTCTAGATGGTATTTGGTCCTGCCAGGGTGGCAGGGGACTGGACTCGATGACCTCTCGAGGTCCTTTCCAGTCCGATTATCTATGAATGTATGAAAAAAACACTGTTCTCCACCCCCACCCAGGTTGGCCAGGGAGGCGGCTCTAGCAGGGGGGGCAGGAGGGATTCTGGCAGCAGTGAAGTGGGTTGCGGGGAAGTTGAGATCTTGACCCAAGTCATCCCAGACACTAATGCTAAGCCACAGGATGGCAGCATCTAGTGTTAGTGGAGTCCAAACACTATTTCAACCCCACAGTTTTCGAGGAACAGGAGAAAGGACAAAAGAAGTAAGAGATGAAGAGAAAGGAAGGAGGGATGGAGGAAAAGGTAAAACAAAAAGGACAAACCCTAATGTCCCCAGTGATTCTACGGCACAAAATCCAAGGGATGGAATAAAATTCTGCCATCTTAAACTACTGTTTTCCATGCCTAGAATTCAGCTGGCACCACGTGGATCAGACTGAGCAGCTGCCAAAACCTCTTGGAGGCTCTTACCTTCTAAACAGGGACGTCTGTTTTCTAGTAAAATCAGTAAAAGGAAAGGAGAAAACTCGAAAGAGGCTCCTGCACGCACTCACGTACGTGAACCCTAATACTCTCTCAGTCCTCAAAGAGAGACCTCGAGAAGGAGATTTGCTGAAGCAAAGCCACAGGGGTCTCTGAGGTTTCCCTGGCCCTGTGCTCCTGTCCTGCCAGGCTGATGTCAGCATCTCTCTCGGAGGTCACCACCTCCCTAACACATTTGACCAATAAGCTGACATCCTGCAAAAGGCCTTTGTGATGTCACTGCCACACCCAACCAAACCCTCAAGTGCTAATGTCCTGCTGCTGGCCTGACACTTTGAAGGTTTGAGGTTGTCATAACTATAAAGGGAAGGGTAACAGCTGTCCTGTGTACAGTACTATAAAATCCCTCCTGGCCAGAGACTCCAAAATCCTTTTCCCTCTAAAGGGTTAAGAAGCTCAGGTAACCTGGCTGGCATCTGACCTAAAGGACCAATAAGGGGACAAGATACTTTCAAATCTTGGGGAGGGGAAGGCTTTTGTTTGTGTTCTTTGTTTGTGTGGGTGTTCGCCCTCGGGACTGAGAGGGACCAGACATCAATCCAGGTTCTCCACATCTTTCTAAACAAGTCTCTCCTATTTCAAACAAGGCGTGTTAGTTTTCCTTTGTTGTCTCAACTTGTAAATGTACCTTTTACTAGAGTGTTTATCTTTGTTTGCTGTACTTTGAACCTAAGACTAGAGGGGAGTCCTCTGAGCTCTTTAAGTTTGATTACCCTGTAAGGTTAATTTCCATACTGATTTTACAGAGATGATTTTTACCTTTTTCTTTAATTAAAAGCCTTATTTATAAGAACCTGATTGATTTTTCCTTGTTTTAAGATCCAAGGAGTTTGGATCTTGATTCACCAGGAGTTGATGGGAGGAAGGAGGGGAATGGTTAATTTCTCCTTCTTTTAGATCCAAGGGGGTTGGATCTGTATTCACCAGAAGTTGGTGGGAGGAAGGAGGGGGGATGGTTTATTTCTCCTTGTTTTAAGATCCAAGGGGTTTGGATCTGTATTCACCAGGGAATTGGTGAAAGGTTTCTCAAGGCTACCCAGGGGAGGAAATTAGCCTTGGGATGGTGGTTAAGGTTAGAAGTTTTCATGCAGGCCCCTACATTTGTACCCTAAACTTCAAAGTGGGGATACAGCCTTGACACAGGTACTCTCTGTGGATCACCCCACTCAATGCGTCTTCATTCTAGGAAGCAAGCCGGCTAGACAGTAAAACATCAGAGGCTGCTCCCAATACTACACTCAGTGTTTCCAAAATTTGTAGACTTTATGGCCACAAGGGACCTTTAGAGCATCTCATCTAAGCCCCTGCATATCATAGGCCTCCTGTATAATACAATAGTTACTTTTTGGGCACACACATTCCAGAAAGGCATCTAGTCTTCATTCAATGACATCAAGAGATGGAGAATCCACCACTTTCCCTTTTAGTGAGTGCCAGGGGGCTCCATTTCCCCTTCCACTAGTTCCCCATTTACAGTGAGACAGAGCAGTACCTGCAGCAGGGAGCGGGAGTTGCTGAAAGACTCAGAGGAACAACCCATGCAGTGTCTCAGGCACCTGGCGCAAGTGGCGGATGATGCGGGTGCATCACTTTTGCCGTGACGTCCTCCTGCTGCAAGGGAACGAGAACCTGTCAGAGACTCAAACGCCCCGAGGAATCAGGGGGAATTAAGGGCACTGGGAACCAGCAATATTTCCACTCAGCACCTGCCCACCGCTGAGGGATGAATTCACCTCCTGAACCCCAGAATGGAGTCTTCTTGTCCTTTCTAGTAACCTCCAGTGCCAAATCCCCTCCTTGAAGGGTGAGCTGCTGCTACCTCCCTCTCAGTGCCCTTGACAGATGTTCCACCACCAAACCACAGCTCAAGTTATCAGAACCCTCTTCTCCACCCCCACCCAGGTTGGCCAGGGAGGCGGCTCTAGCAGGGGTGGCAGGAGGGATTCTGCCAGCAGTGAAGTGGGTTCCGGGGAGGTTGAGATCTTGCCCCAAGTCATCCCAGACACCAATGCTAATCCACACGATGGCAGCATCTAGTGTCAGTGGAGTCCAAGCACTATTTCAACCACACAGGTTTGGATGAACTCCCCACAAAGGGAGGTGAAGAGCACCCCCAGCAACACACAAACACACACACACACACACAAACCACTCCCGGTGGTGGGAGGGGAACAGGAGAAAGGACAAAAGAAGTAAGAGATGAAGAGAAAGGAAGGAGGGAGGGAGGAAAAGGTAAAACGAAAAGGACAAACACTAATGTCCCCAGTGATTCTACGGGACAAAATCACAGGGAGGGAATAAAATTCTGCCACCTTGAACTAGTGTTTTCCATGCTTAGAATTCAGCTGGCACCAGGTGGATCAGACTGAACAGGATACAAACCTCTCCGAGGCACTTACTTTCCTCAAAGAGAGACCTCAAGGAGGAGACTTGCTGAAGCAAAGCCAGAGGGGTCTCTGAGGTTTCCCTGGCCCTCATGTCAGCATCTCTCTCTGATGTCAGCATCTCTCTCTGAGGTCACCACCTCCCTAACACATTTGACCAATAAGCTGACGTCCTGCAAAAGGCCTTTGTGATGTCACTGCCACACCCAACCAAACCCTGAAGTGCTAATGTCCTCCTGCTGGCCTGACACTTTGAAGGTTTGAGCTACTCTGTGTGAATCACCCCACTCAATGGGTCTTCATTCTAGGAAGCAAGCCGGCTAGACAATAAAACATCAGAGGCTGCTCCCAATGCTACACTCCGTGTTTCCAAAATTACTACACTTTATGGCCAGAAGAGACCTTTAGAGCATCTAATCTAAGCCCCTGCATATCATGGGCTTCCTGTATAGTACAATAGTTACTTTTTGGGTACAAACATTCCAGAAAGGTATCTAGTCTAAATTAAATGACATTAAGAGATGGAGAATCCATCACTTTCCCTTTTAGTGAGTGCCAGGGGGCTCCATTTCCCCTTCCACTAGCTCCCCATTTACAGTGAGCCAGAGCAGTACCTGCAGCAGGGAGCGGGAGTTCCTGAAGGCCTCAGAGGCGCAGCCCCTGCAGTGTCTCAGGCACGTGGCGTAAGTGCAGGATGATGCGGAGCTGGTGCATCATTTTGGCCGTGACGTCCTCCTGCTGCAAGGGAACGAGAACCTGTCAGAGACTCAAACGCCCCGAGGAATCAGGGGGAATTAAGGGAACCTGGAACCAGCAGTATTTCCACCCAGCACCTGCCCATCAATGAGAGATGAATTCACCTCCTGAACCCCAAAATGGAGTCTTCTTGTCCTTTCTAGAAACCTCCAGAGCCAACCCCCCTCCTTGTAGGGTGAGCTCCTGCTACCTCCTGCTCAGTGCCCTTCACAGATATTCCACCTCCAAACCACAGCTCAAGTCATCAGAACCCTCTTCTCCACCCCGACACAGGTTGGGCTGGGAGGCGGCTCTAACAGGGTGTGCAGGAGGGATTCTGCCAGCAGTGAAGTGGGTTGCAGGGAGGTTGAGATCTTGACCCAAGTCATCCCAGACACTAATGCTAAGTCACACAATGGCAGCATCTACTGTCAGTGGGGTCCAAGCACTATTTCAACCCCACAGTTTTGGATCAACTCCCCACAAGGGGAGGAGAAGAGAACCATCAGCACCACACACACACACACACACACACACACACACACACACACACACACACACACACACACACACACACACACACACACCACTCCTGGTGGTGTGAGGGGAACAAGAGAAAGGACAAAAGAAGTAAGAGATGAAGAGAAAGGAAGGAGGGATGGAGGAAAAGCTAAAAGGAAAAGGACAAACCCTAATGTCCCCATGTCGGACATCAGGAATGGTAACATACATAAGCCAGTATGTGAACACTTCAATCTCCCTGGTCATTCTATTACAGATTTAAAAGTCACTATCATTGAACAAAAAAAACTTCAGAAACAGACTTCAAAGAGAAACAGCAGAACTAAAATTCATTTGCAAATTCAACACCATTAATCTGGGCTTGAATAGGGACTGGGAGTGGCTGGCTCACTACAGAAGCAGCTTTTCCTCTCCTGGAATTGACACCTCCTCATCTATTATTGGGAGTGGACTACATCCACCCTGATTTTTGAATTGGCCCTGTCAACACTGGTTCTCCACTTGTGAAGTAACTCCCTGCTCTCCATGTGTCAGTATATAATGCCTGCATCTGTAACTTTCACTCTATGCATCCGAAGAAGTGAGGTTTTTACTCACGAAAGCTTATGCCCAAATAAATCTGTTAGTCTTTAAGGTGCCACCAGACTCCTTGTTGTTTTTGTAGATACAGACTAACATGGCTACCCCCTGATACTTGACACCATGCAAGGCACTAAATTTAGCCGTATGGAGTGGAAATCCATCAACCTCAACAAAAAACTTGCACAGATACAGACAGACATCATCTTCCTCTCCAAATGCAAACAGATGGACATCATACCAAAAGGACGGAAGGTCAAAAATCCATTGCAATCAACATACTACACTGAGTATGGTGAGAGATTGTGCCACACACTCTCTCAAAGAAACTGAGGAAGCACCTGATCAGCATCCTGTACAGCAGACAGGAGAAGATCAAGAATGAGCTCTCAGAACTGGAGACTCTCATACAATACCAGCCTTCTACACAAACTTCCACGTGGCTGGACTTTACAAAAATGAGACAAGCCATTTACAATGCACACTTCACTTCTCTACAGAGGAAAAAGGACTGTAAGTTATCTAAACTAATACCTGCCACTAGGGGCTACAACAATGGTACCCTCAACTCATCTAACAACATTGTCAATCTTTCCAACCACACGCTTAGCCCAGCAGAAGAGTCTGTCCTATCTCGGGGACTCTCTTTCTGTCCCACCGTCCCCACGAACATGATACAGTTCTGCGGTGATCTGGAAGCCTACTTTCCTCGTCTCCGACTCAAGGAATATTTTCAACGCACCACTGAACAGTGCACTGACCCACAGGAACCCTCCTACCAACACTACAAAAAGAAGAATTCTGCGTGGACTCCTCCTGATGGTCGAAATGACAGACTGGACCTCTACATAGAGTGTTTCCGCAGACGTGCACAGGCTGAAATTGTGGACAAACAACATCACTTGTCCCATAACCTCAGCCGTACAGAACGCAATGCCATCCACAGCCTCAGAAACAACTCTGACATTATCATCAAAGGGGCTGACAAAGGAGGTGCTGTAGTCATAATGAACAGGTCAGATTATGAACAGGAGGCTGCCAGGCAACTCTCCAAGACCACATTCTACAGGCCACTATCCTCTGATCCCACTGAGGAATACCAAAAGAAACTACACCATCTGCTCAAGAAACTCCCAGCTACAGTACGGGAACAAATCTACATGGACACACCCCCAGAACCCCGACCAGGGGTATTCTATCTGCTACCCAAGATCCATAAACCCGGAAACCCTGGACGCCCCATCATCTCAGGCATTGGCACTCTGACGGCAGGATTATCTGGCTATTTGGCCTCTCTCCTCAGGCCCTATGCTACCAGCACTCCCAGCTATCTTCAAGACACCACCAACTTCCTGAGGAAACTACAATGCATTGATGTTCTTCCTGGAAACACCATCCTGGCCACCATGCATGTAGAAGCACTTTATACCAATATTCCACATGAGGATGGACTACAAGCTGTCAGGAACAGTATCCCTGATGAGGCCACAGCAAGCCTGGTGGCTGAGCTTTGTGACTTTGTCCTCACCCACAACCACTTCAGATTTGGGGACAACTTATACCTTCAAGTCAGTGGCACTGCTATGGGTACTCGCATGGCCCCACAGTATGCCAACATTTTTATGGCTGACTTAGAACAACGCTTCCTCAGCTCTCGTCCCCTAGTGCCCCTCCTCTACTTGCACTACATTGACGACATCTTCATCATATGGACCCATGGAAAGGAGGCCCTTGAAGAATTCCACCTGGACTTCAACAATTTCCACCCCACCATCAACCTCAGCCTGGACCAGTGCACACAAGAGATCCACTTCCTGGACACTACAGTACAAATAAGTGATGGTCACATAAACACCACCCTATACCGGAAACCTACTGACCGCTATACATACCTACATGCCTCCGGCTTCCATCCAAGACACATCACACGATCCATTGTCTACAGCCAAGCCCTAAGATACAACCGAATTTGCTCCAACCCCTCAGACAGAGACAAACACCTACAAGATCTTTATCAAGCATTCGTAAAACTACAATACCCACCTGGGGAAGTGAGGAAACAGATTGACAGAGCAAGACGGGTACCCAGAAATCACCTACTACAGGACAGGCCCAACAAGGACAATAACAGAACACCACTGGCCATCACATACAGCCCCCAGCTAAAACCTCTCCAGCGCATTATCCACGATCTACAACCTATCCTGGAAAATGATCCCTCACTCTCACAGACCTTGGGAGGCAGGCCACTCCTCGCTTACAGACAACCCCCCAACCTGAAGCAAATACTCACCAGCAACTACACACCACACCACAGAAACACCAACCCAGGAACCTATCCCCGTAGCAAACCTCGTTGCCTACTCTGTCCCCATATCTACTCTGGCAACAGCATCAGAGGACCCAACCACATCAGCCACACCATCAGGGACTCATTCACCTGCACATCCACTAATGTCATATATGCCATCATGTGCCAGCAATGCCCCTCTCCCATGTACATTGGCCAAACAGGACAGTCCCTCCGCAAATGAATAAATGGACACAAATCGGACATCAGGAGTGGTAACATACATAAGCCAGTAAGTGAACACTTCAATCTCCCTGGTCATTCTATTACAGATTTAAAAGTCACTATCATTGAACAAAAAAACTTCAGAAACAGACTTCAAAGAGAAACAGCAGAACTAAAATTCATTTGCAAATTCAACACCATTAATCTGGGCTTGAATAGGGACTGGGAGTGGCTGGCTCACTACAGAAGCAGCTTTTCCTCTCCTGGAATTGACACCTCCTCATCTATTATTGGGAGTGGACTACATCCACCCTGATTTTTGAATTGGCCCTGTCAACACTGGTTCTCCACTTGTGAAGTAACTCCCTGCTCTCCATGTGTCAGTATATAATGCCTGCATCTGTAACTTTCACTCTATGCATCCGAAGAAGTGAGGTTTTTACTCACGAAAGCTTATGCCCAAATAAATCTGTTAGTCTTTAAGGTGCCACCAGACTCCTTGTTGTTTTCCTAATATCCCCAGTGATTCTACGGGACAAAATCCCAGGGAGGGAATAAAATTCTGCCACCTTAAACTAGTGTTTTCCATGCCTAGAATTCAGATGGCACCAGGTGGATCAGACTGAACAGGTTACAAACCTCTCCGAGGCACTTACTTTCTCAACAGGGACTTCTGTTTTCTAGTAAAATGGGTAAAAGGAAAGGAGAAAACTTGAAAGAGGCTCCTGCTCACACTCACATATGTGAACCCTAATACTCTCTCAGTCCTCAAAGAGAGCTCGAGAAGGAGACTTGCTGAAGCAAAGCCACAGGGGTCTCTGAGGTTTCCCTGGCCCTACGCCCCTGTTTTGCCTGGCTGATGTGAGCATCTCTCTCTGAGGTCACCACCTCCCTAACAACTTTGACCAATAGGCTGAGCTCCTGCAAAAGGCCTTTGTGATGTCACTGCCACACCCACCCATCCCCTGAAGTGCTAATATCCTGCTGCTGGCCTGACATTTTGAAGGTTTGAGCTACTCTCTGTGGATCACCCCACTCAATGCGTCTTCATTCTAGGAAGCAAGCCGGTTAGACAGTAAAACATTAGAGGCTGCTCCCAATGCTACACTCAGTGTTTCCAAAATTAATACACTTTATGGCCAGAAGAGACCTTTAGAGCATCTCATCTAACCCCCTGCATATCATAGGCTTCCTCTATAGGACAATAGTTACTTTTTGGGCACAAACATTCCAGAAAGGCATCTAGTTTCATTCAATGACTTCAAGAGATGGAGAATCCACCACTTTCCCTTTCACTGAGTGCCAGGGGGCTCCATTTCCCCTTCCACTAGCTCCCCATTTACAGTGAGCCAGAGCAGTACCTGCAACAGGGAGCGGGAGTTGCTGAAGGCCTCAGAGGCACAACCCCTGCAGTGTCTCAGGCACCTGGCGCAAGTGATGGATGATGCGGAGCTGGTGCCTCACTTTGGCCGTGACGCCCTCCTGCTGCAAGGGAATGAGAACCTGTCAGACTCAAACGCCCCGAGGAATCAGGGGGAATTAAGGGCACCTGGAACCAGCAGTATTTCCACTCAGCACCTGCCCAACACTGAGGGATGAATTCACCTCCTGAATCCCAGAATGGAGTCTTCTTGTCCTTTCTAGTAACCTCCAGTGCCAATCCCCCTCCTTCTAGGGTGAGCTCCTGCTACCTCCCCCTCAGTGTCCTTGACAGCTGTTCCACCTCCAAACCACAGCTTAAGTCATCAGAAACCTCTTCTAGACCCCCACCAAGGTTGGGCTGGGAGGCGGGTCTAGCAGTGGGGGCAGGAGGGATTCTGGCAGCAGTGAAGTGGGTTGCGGGGAGGTTGAGATCTTGCCCAAGTCATCCGAGACACTAACGCTAAGCCACAGGATGGCAGCATCTAGTGTCTGTGGAGTCCAAGCACTATTTCAACCCCACAGTTTTGGATGAACTTCCCACAAGAGGAGGTGAAGATCATCCCCAGCAACACACACACACACACCACTCCTGGTGGTGGGAGGGGAACAGGAGAAAGGACAAAAGAAGTAAGAGATGAAGAGAAAGGAAGGAGGGATGGTGGAAAAGGTAAAACGAAAAGGACAAACCCTAATGTCCCCAGTGATTCCACAGGACAAAATCCCGTGTGGACTACAAAATTCTGTCACCTTGAACTAGTGTTTTCCATGCCTAGAATTCAACGGGCACCAGGTGGATCCGACTGAGCAGGTTCAAAAACCTCTTGGAGGCTCTTACCTTCTAAACAGGGACGTCTGTTTTCTAGTAAAATCAGTAAAAGGGAAGGAGAAAACTCGAAAGAGGCTCCTGCTCTCACTCACATACGTGAACCCTAATACTCTCTCAGTCCTCAAAGAGAGACCTCGAGAAGGAGACTTGCTAAAGCAAAGCCACAGGGGTCTCTGAGGTTTCCCTGGCCCTGCGCCCCTGACTGATGTCAGCATCTCTCTCTGAGGTCACCACCTCCCTAACACCTTTGACCAATACGCTGAGATACTGCATGTAGCGGGGCGGCCTGGCTCCCAGGCGCCCCAGGAAGTCAAGGCCACCGCGGCCTGTCCCCACCCCCCGGAAGTCAAGGGGCGGGACAGGAAGTATAAAGGCCAAGCCACAGCGCTCAGTAGCTGGCCGGCAGCGAGAGAGGACAGACGCTGGTGCCCGAGCTCCCGCGGACCTGAGCCTGCCGAGAGCCCGGTATCCTGAGGAACGGTCTGAGCTTCCCCCGCCAAGGGCCCAGAGGGAGTGACAGACCTACCTGCTGCTCGGGGCCCGGAGGAGCCCATGATCTGCGACCCAGCAGACGGAACTCAGGAGGAACAGGTACCCATGGAGGAGGAGATGGGAAGTGGCCCGGGGATAGCAGACCCCGAACCCATGTCAGCGTGTTGCGGTCAGGATCCCCACTGACTGCGCGGCAGACGGACTGCTGCGGATAGGGCCCCGGGCTGGAACACAGTGGAGTGGGTGGGCCTGTGTTCCCCCCTGCCACCCCGTGCTGGGTGGCAGTCTCTCCTCCTCCTTGTCCAAGGGGCCTGGGCCTCTGACTGACGACTGGTTTGCTGCCCCGCCCTGACCTAGGGCCTGGGCTAACCCAAACTGACCCAGCTCCTGCTACAAGGCCTGGGCCGATGACTGACTACTGGTTTGTTCCCCGCCCTGACCCAGGGCCGGAGCTGTTGATTGTGTGCTCAGTCCCTGCATAAGGGCCTGAGCTCTGAACTGTTGATTGTGTGCTCAGTCCCTGCATAAGGGCCTGAGCTCTGAACTGTTGATTGTGTGCTCAGTCCCTGCACAAATGCCTGAGCGCCGAACTGCTAATTGTGTGCTCAGCCCCTACCCAAAGGTCTGGGCCCTAACTGTTATTCGCTTTGTAGCGGGGCGGCCTGGCTCCCAGGTACCCCAGGAAGGGACGAGCCCCACCCCGGAACTACTACACTGCAAAAGGCCTTTGTGATGTCACTGCCACACCCACCCATCCCCTGAAGTGCTAATGTCCTGCTGCTGGCCTGACACTTTGAAGGTTTCAGCTACTCTCTGTGGATCACCCCACTCGATGCGTCTTCATTCTAGGAAGCAAGTCGGCTAGACAGTAAAGCATCAGAGGCTGCTCCCAATGCTACACTCAGTGTTTCCAAAATTACTACACTTTATGGCCAGAAGAGACCTTTAGAACATCTCATCTAACCCCCTGCATATCATAGGCTTCCTGTATAGTACAATAGGTACTTTTTGGGCACACACATTCTAGAAAGGCATCTAGTCTTCCTTCAATGACATCAAGAGATGGAGAATCCACCACTTTCCCTTTTACTGAGTGCCAGGGGGCTCCATTTCCCCTTCCACTACCTCCCCATTTACAGTGAGCCAGAGCAGTACCTGCAGCAGGGAGCGGGAGTTGCTGATGGCCTCAGAGGCACAGCCCCTGCAGTGTCTAAGGCACCTGGCGCAAGTGCCGGATGATGCGGAGCTGGTGCATCACTTTGGCCGTGACGTCCTCCTGCTGCAAGGGAACGAGAACCTGTCAGAGACTCAAACGCCCCGAGGAATCAGCGGGAATTAAGGGCACCTGGAACCAGCACTACTTCCACCCATCACCTGCCCACCACTGAGGGATAAATTCACCTCCTGAACCCCAGAATGGAGTCTTCTTGTCCTTTCTAGTAACCTCCAGTGCCAACCCCCCTCCTTGAAGGATGAGCTCCTGCTATCTCCCCCTCAGTGCCCTTGACAGCTGTTCCACCTCCAAACCACAGCTCAAGTTATTAGCACCTTTGGACACAGACTGGCTAACCTAGTGAGGAGGGCTTTAAACTAGGTTCGACGGGGACAGGTGAGCAAAGCCCACAGGTAAGTGGGGAACATGGAGACCGGGGAGATGGGTCAAAAACGAGAGGGAGTGTGGGCTATATTGTCAGAGGGAAAGGAGGGTCAGGACAAAACTGGGAGGAAAGATCAAACCAGTATCTTAGATGTCTATATACAAATGCGAGAAGTATGGGGAATAAGCAGGAAGAACTGGAAGTGCTAATAAATAAATACAACTATGACATTGTTGGCATTACTGAAACTTGGTGGGATAATACACGTGATTGGAATGTTGGTGTGGATGGGTACAGCTTGCTCAGGAAGGATAGACAGGGGAAAAAGGGAGGAGGTGTTGCCTTGTATATTAAAAATGTACACACTTGGACTGAGGTAGAGATGGACATAGGAGACGGAAGTGTTGAGAGTCTCTGGGTTAGGCTAAAAGGGGTAAAAAACAAGGGAGATGTCATGCTAGGAGTCTACTACAGGCCACCTAACCAGGTGGAAGAGGTGGATGAGGCTTTTTTTCAGCAACTAACAAAATCATCCAAAGCCCAAGATTTGGTGGTGATGGGGGACTTCAACTATCCGGCTATATGTTGGGAAAATAACACAGCGGGGCACAGACTATCCAACAAATTCCTGGACTGCATTGGAGACAACTTTTTATTTCAGAAGGTTGAAAAAGCTACTGGGGGGAAGCTGTTCTAGACTTGATTTTAACAAATAGGGAGGAACTCGTTGAGAATTTGAAAGTAGAAGGCAGCCTGGGTGAAAGTGATCATGAAATCATAGAGTTTGCAATTCTAAGGAAGGGTAGAAGGGAGAACAGCAAAATAGAGACAATGGATTTCAGGAAGGCAGATTTTGGTAAGCTCAGAGAGCTGATAGGTACGGTCCCATGGGAATCAAGACTGAGGGGAAAAACAACTGAGGAGAGTTGGCAGTTTTTCAAAGGGACACTATTAAGGGCCCAAAAGCAAGCTATTCCGCTGGTTAGGAAAGATAGAAAATGTGGCAAAAGACCACCTTGGCTTAACCATGAGATCTTGCATGATCTAAAAAATAAAAAGGAGTCATATCAAAAATGGAAACTGGGACAGATTACAAAGGATGAATATAGGCAAACAACACAGGAATGCAGGGGCAAGATTAGAAAGGAAAAGGCACAAAATGAGCTCAAACTAGCTACGGGAATAAAGGGAAACAAGAAGACTTTTTATCAATACATTAGAAGCAAGAGGAAGACCAAAGACAGGGTAGGCCCACTGCTTAGTGAAGAGGGAGAAACAGTAACAGGAAACTTGGAAATGGCGGAGATGCTTAATGACTTCTTTGTTTCGGTCTTCACCGAGAAGTCTGAAGGAATGCCTAACATAGTGAATGCTAATGGGAAGGGGGTAGGTTTAGCAGATAAAATAAAAAAAGAACAAGTTAAAAATCACTTAGAAAAGTTAGATGCCTGCAAGTCACCCGGGCCTGATGAAATGCATCCTAGAATACTCAAGGAGCTAATAGAGGAGGTATCTGAGCCTCTAGCTATTATCTTTGGAAAATCATGGGAGACGGGAGAGATTCCAGAAGACTGGAAAAGGGCAAATATAGTGCCCATCTATAAAAAGGGAAATAAAAACAACCCAGGAAACTACAGACCCCAGTGAGTTTAACTTCTGGGCCAGGGAAGATAATGGAGCAAGTAATTAAGGAAATCATCTGCAAACACTTGGAAGGTGGTAAGGTGATAGGGAACAGCCAGCATGGATTTGTGAAGAACAAATCATGTCAAACCAATCTGATAGCTTTCTTTGATAGGATAACGAGCCTTGTGGATAAGGGTGAGGCTGTGGATGTGGTATACCTAGACTTTAGTAAGGCATTTGATACGGTCTCGCATGATATTCTTATTGATAAACTAGGCAAATACAATTTAGATGGGGCTACTATAAGGTGGGTGCATAACTGGCTGGATAACCGTACTCAGAGAGTTGTTATTAATAGTTCCCAATCCTGCTGGAAAGCCATAACGAGTGGGGTATCGCAGGGGTCTGTTTTGGGACCGGCGCTGTTCAATATCTTCATCAACGACTTAGATATTGGCATAGAAAGTACGCTTATTAAGTTTGCGGATGATACCAAACTGGGAGGGATTGCAACTGCTTTGGAGGACAGGGTCATAATTCAAAATGATCTGGACAAATTGGAGAAATGGTCTGAGTTAAAGAGGATGAAGTTTAACAAAGACAAATGCAAAGTGCTCCACTTAGGAAGGAACAATCAGTTTCACACATACAGAATGGGAAGAGACTGTCTAGGAAGGAGTACGGCAGAAAGGGATCTAGGGGTTATAGTGGACCACAAGCTAAATATGAGTCAACAGTGTGATGCTGTTGCAAAAAAAGCAAACCTGATTCTGGGATGTATTAACAGGTGTGTTGTGAGCAAGACACGAGAAGTCATTCTTCCGCTCTACTCTGCTCTGGTTAGGCCTCAGCTGGAGTATTGTGTCCAGTTCTGGGCACCGCATTTTAAAAAAGATGTGGAGAAACTGGAAAGGGTCCAGAGAAGAGCAACAAGAATGATTAAAGGTCTTGAGAACATGACCTATGAAGGAAGGCTGAAAGAATTGGCTTTGTTTAGTTTGGAAAAGAGAAGACTGAGAGGAGACATGATAGCAGTTTTCAGGTATTTAAAAGGGTGTCATAAGGAGGAGGGAGAAAACTTGTTCACCTTAGCCTCTAAGGATAGAACCAGAAGCAATGGGTTTAAAATGCAGCAAGGGAGGTCTAGGTTGGACATTAGGAAAAAGTTCCTAACTGTCAGGGTGGTTAAACACTGGAATAAATTGCCGAGGGAGGTTGTGGAATCTCCATCTCTTGAGATATTTAAGAGTAGGTTAGATAAATGTCTATCAGGGATGGTCTAGATGGTATTTGGTCCTGCCACGCGGGCAGGGGACTGGACTCGATGACCTCTCGAGGTCCCTTCCAGTCCGATTATCTATGAATGTATGAAAAAAACACTGTTCTCCACCCCCACCCAGGTTGGCCAGGGAGGCGGCTCCAGCAGGGGGGGCAGGAGGGATTCTGGCAGCAGTGAAGTGGGTTGCGGGGAAGTTGAGATCTTGACCCAAGTCATCCCAGACACTAATGCTAAGCCACAGGATGGCAGCATCTAGTGTTAGTGGAGTCCAAACACTATTTCAACCCCACAGTTTTCGAGGAACAGGAGAAAGGACAAAAGAAGTAAGAGATGAAGAGAAAGGAAGGAGGGATGGAGGAAAAGGTAAAACAAAAAGGACAAACCCTAATGTCCCCAGTGATTCTACGGCACAAAATCCAAGGGATGGAATAAAATTCTGCCCTCTTAAACTACTGTTTTCCATGCCTAGAATTCAGCTGGCACCACGTGGATCAGACTGAGCAGCTGCCAAAACCTCTTGGAGGCTCTTACCTTCTAAACAGGGACGTCTGTTTTCTAGTAAAATCAGTAAAAGGAAAGGAGAAAACTCGAAAGAGGCTCCTGCACGCACTCACGTATGTGAACCCTAATACTCTCTCAGTCCTCAAAGAAAGACCCCGAGAAGGAGACTTGCTGAAGCAAAGCCACAGGGTCTCTGAGGTTTCCCTAGCCCTGTGCTCCTGTCCTGCCAGGCTGATGTCAGCATCTCTCTCGGAGGTCACCACCTCCCTAACACATTTGACCAATAAGCTGACATCCTGCAAAAGGCCTTTGTGATGTCACTGCCACACCCAACCAAACCCTCAAGTGCTAATGTCCTGCTGCTGGCCTGACACTTTGAAGGTTTGAGGTTGTCATAACTATAAAGGGAAGGGTAACAGCTGTCCTGTGTACAGTACTATAAAAATCCTCCTGGCCAGAGACTCCAAAATCCTTTTCCCTGTAAAGGGTTAAGAAGCTCAGGTAACCTGGCTGGCATCTGACCTAAAGGACCAATAAGGGGACAAGATACTTTCAAATCTTGGGGAGGGGAAGGCTTTTGTTTGTGTTCTTTGTTTGTGTGGGTGTTCGCCCTCGGGACTGAGAGGGACCAGACATCAATCCAGGTTCTCCACATCTTTCTAAACAAGTCTCTCCTATTTCAAACAAGGCGTGTTAGTTTTCCTTTGTTTTCTCAACTTGTAAATGTACCTTTTACTAGAGTGTTTATCTTTGTTTGCTGTACTTTGAACCTAAGACTAGAGGGGAGTCCTCTGAGCTCTTTAAGTTTGATTACCCTGTAAGGTTAATTTCCATACTGATTTTACAGAGATGATTTTTACCTTTTTCTTTAATTAAAAGCCTTATTTTTAAGAACCTGATTGATTTTTCCTTGTTTTAAGATCCAAGGAGTTTGGATCTTGATTCACCAGGAGTTGGTGGGAGGAAGGAGGGGAATGGTTAATTTCTCCTTCTTTTAGATCCAAGGGGGTTGGATCTGTATTCACCAGAAGTTGGTGGGAGGAAGGAGGGGGGACGGTTTATTTCTCCTTGTTTTAAGATCCAAGGGGTTTGGATCTGTATTCACCAGGGAATTGCTGAAAGGTTTCTCAAGGCTACCCAGGGGAGGAAATTAGCCTTGGGATGGTGGTTAAGCTTAGAGGTTTTCATGCAGGCCCCTACATTTGTACCCTAAACTTCAAAGTGGGGATACAGCCTTGACACAGGTACTCTCTGTGGATCACCCCACTCAATGCGTCTTCATTCTAGGAAGCAAGCCGGCTAGACAGTAAAACATCACAGGCTGCTCCCAATACTACACTCAGTGTTTCCAAAATTTGTAGACTTTATGGCCACAAGAGACCTTTAGAGCATCTCATCTAAGCCCCTGCATATCATAGGCCTCCTGTATAGTACAATAGTTACTTTTTGGGCACACACATTCCAGAAAGGCATCTAGTCTTCATTCAATGACATCAAGAGATGGAGAATCCACCACTTTCCCTTTTAGTGAGTGCCAGGGGGCTCCATTTCCCCTTCCACTAGCTCGCCATTTACAGGGAGACAGAGCAGTACCTGCAGCAGGGAGCGGGAGTTGCTGAAGGCCTCAGAGGCGCAGCCCCTGCAGTGTCTCAGGCACATGGCGCAAGTGCCGGATGATGCGGAGCTGGTGCATCACTTTGGCCGTGACGTCCTCCTGCTGCAAGGGAACGAGAACCTGTCAGAGACTCAAACGCCCCGAGGAATCAGGGGGAATTAAGGGCACCTGGAACCAGCAGTATTTAAACTGACTACCTGCCCACCACTGAGGCATGAATTCACCTCCTGAACCCCAGAATGGAGTCTTCTTGTCCTTTCTAGTAACCTCCAGTGCCAACCCACCACCTTGTAGGGTGAGCTCCTGCTACCTCCCCCTCAGTACCCTTGACAGCTGTTCTACCTCCAAACCACACCTCAAGTTATCAGAACCCTCTTCTCCACCCCAACCCAGGTTGCGCAGGGAGGCGGCCGTAGCAGGGGGGGCAGGAGGGATTTTGCCAGCAGTGAAGTGGGTTGCGGGGAAGTTGAGATCTTGCCCCAAGTTGTCCCAGACACTAATGCTAAGCCACAGGATGGCAGCATCTAGTGTCAGTGGAGTCCAAGCAGTATTTGAACTCGACAGTTTTGGATCAACTTCCCACAAGGGGAGGTGAAGAGCACCCCCAGCAACACACACACCACTCCTGGAGGTGGGAGGGGAACAAGAGAAAGGACAAAAGAAGTAAGAGATGAAGAGAAAGGAAGGAGGGATGGAGGAAAAGGTAAAACGAAAAGGACAAACCCTAGTGTCCCCAGTGATTCCACGGGACAAAATTCCAGGGAGGGAAGAAAATTCTGCCACCTTAAACTACTGTTTTCCATGCCGAGAATTCAGCTGGCACCAGATGGATAAGACTGAGCAGGTTCCAAAACCTCTTGGAGGCTCTTACCTTCTAATTTTCAAGTAAAATCAGTAAAAGGAAAGGAGAAAACTCGAAAGAGGCTCCTGCTCGCACTCACATACGTCAACCCTAACACTCTCTCAGTCCTCAAAAAGAAACCTCGAGAAGGAGACTTGCTGAAGCAAAGCCACAGGGGTCTCTGAGGTTTCCCTGGTCGTAAGCCCCTGTCCTCCCTGGCTGAAGACAGCATCTCTCTCTGAGGTCACCACCTCCCTAACACCTTTGACCAGTACGCTGAGGTCCTTGAAAAAGCCTTTGTGATATCACTGCCACACCCAACCAAACCCTAAAGTGCTCATGTCCTGCTGCTGGCCTGACACTTTGAAGGTTTGAGCTACGCTCTGTGGATCACACCACAAAATTCGTCTTCATTCTAGGAAGCAAGCTAGCTAGACAGTAAAACATCAGAGGCTGCTCCCAATACTACACTCAGTGTTTCCAAAAGTAGGAGACTTTCTGGCCAGAAGAGACCTTTACAGCATCTCATCTAACCCCCTCCATACCATAGGCTTCCAGTATAGTACAATAGTTACTTTTTGGGCACACACATTCCAGAAAGGCATCTAGTATTCAATCAATGACATCAAGAGTTGGAGAATCCACCACTTTCCCTTTTAGTGAGTGCCAGGGGGCTCCATTTCCCCTTCCACTAGCTCCCCATTTACAGTGAGCCAGAGCAGTACCTGCAGCAGGGAGAGGGAGTTGCTAAGGCCTCAGAGGAACAGCCCCTGCAGTGTCTCAGGCACATGGCGTAAGTGCCGGATGATGCGGAGCTGGTGCATCCCTTTGGCCGTGATGTCCTCCTCCTGCAAGGGAACGAGAACCTGTCAGAGACTCAAATGCCCCGAGGAATCAGGGGCAATTAAGGACACCTGGAACCAGCAGTATTTACACCCAGCACCTGCCCACCACTGAGGGATGAATTCACCTCCTGAACCCCAGAATGGAGTCGTCTTCTCCTTTCTAGGAATCTCCAGTGCCAACCCCCGTCCTTGTAGGGTGAGCTCCTGCTACCTCCCCCTCAGTGCCCTTGACAGCTGTTCCACCTCCAAACCACAGCTCAAGTTATCAGAACCCTCTTCTCCACCCCCAACCAGGTTGGGCAGGGAGGCGGCTCTAGCAGGGGGGGCAGGTGGGATTCTGGCAGCAGTGAAGTGGGTTGCGGGGAGGTTGAGATCTTGCCCCAAGTCATCCCAGACACTAATGCTAAACCACACGATGGCAGCATCTAGTGTCAGTGGAGTCCAAGCACTATTTCAACCATACAGTTTTGGATCAACTCCCAACAAGGGGAGGTGAAGAGCACCCCCAGCAACACACACACACACACACACATATACCACTCCTGGTGGTGGGAGGGGAACAAGAGAAAGGACAAAAGAAGTAAGAGATGAAGAGAAAGGAAGGAGGGATGGAGGAAAAGGTAAAACGAAAAGGACAAACCCTGATGTCCCCAGTGATTCTACCAGACAAAATTACAGGGAGGGATTAAAATTCTGCCACCTTGAACTAGTGTTTTCCATGCCTAGAATTCAGCTGGCACCAGATGGATCAGACTGAGCAGGTTCCAAAACCTCTTGGAGGCTCTTACTTTCTAAACAGGGATGTCTGTTTTCTAGTAAAATCAGTAAAAGGAAAGGAGACAACTCGAAAGAGGCTCCTGCTCTCACTCAAATACGTGAATCCTAATACTCTCTCAGTCCTCAAGAGAAACCTCGAGAAGGAGACTTGCTGAAGCAAAGCCACAGGGGTCTCTGAGGTTTCCCTGGCCATGCGCCCCTGTCCTGCCTCGCTGATGGCAGCATCTCTCTCTGAGGTTACCACCTCCCTAACACCTTTGACCAATATGCTGAGGTCCTGCAAATACCTTTGTGATATCACTGCCACCAATCAAACCCTTAAGTGCTAATGTCCTGCTGCTGGCCTGACACTATGAAGGTTTGAGCTACTCTCTGTGGATCACCCCACTCAATGCGTCTTCATTCTAGGAAGCAAGTGGGCTAGACAGTAAAACATCAGAGGCTGCTCCCAATGCTACACTCAGTGTTTCCAAATTAGTAGACTTTATGGCCACAAGAGACCTTTAGAGCATCTAATCTAAGCCCCTGCATATCATAGGCTTCCTGTATAGTACAATAGTTACTCTTTGGACACACACATTCCAGAAAGGCATCTAGTCTTCATTCAATGACATAAAGAGATGGAGAATCCACCACTTTCCCTTTTAGTGAGTGCCAGGGGGTTCCATTTCCCCTTCCACTAGCACCCCATTTACACTGAGCCAGAGCAGTACCTGCAGCAGGGAGTGGGAGTTGCTGATGTCCACAGAGCCACAGCCCTTGCAGTGTCAACTTCCCACAAGGGGAGGTGAAGAGCACCCCCAGCAACACACACACACACACACACACACCACTCCTGGTGGTGGGAGGGGAACAAGAGAAAGCAAGGAGGGATGGAGGAAAAGGTAAAACGAAAAGGACAAACCCTAATGTCCCCAGTGATTCTACGGCACAAAATCCCAGGTGGGCTATAAAATTCTGCCACCTTGAACTAGTGTTTTCCATGCCTAGAATTCAGCTGGCACCAGATGGATCAGACTGCAGACTGAGCAGGTTAAAAACCTCTCCAAGGTTCTTACCTTCTCAACAGGCACGTCTGTTTTCTAGTAAAATCAATAAAAGGAGAAACTCGAAAGAGGTTCCTCCTCGCACTCACATACTTGAACCCTAATACTCTCTGAGTCCTAAAAAGGGAGACCTCGAGAAGGAGACTTGCTAAAGCAAAGCCAAAGGGGTCTCTGAGGTTTCCCTGGCCCTGCGCTCCTGTCCTGCCTGGCTGATGTCAGCATCTCTCTCTCAGGTAACCACCTCCCTAACACCTTTGACCCATAGGCTGAGGTCCAGGATAAGGCCTTTGTGATATCACTGCCACACCCAACCAAACCCTAAAGTGCTAATGTCCTGCTACTGGCCTGACACTTTGAAGGTTTGAGCTACTCTCTGTGGATCACCCCACTCAATGCATCCTCATTCTAGGAAGCAAGCGGGCTAGACAGTAAAACATCAGAGGCTGCTCCCAATGCTACACTCAGTGTTTCCAAAATTAGTAGACTTTATGGTCAGAAGAGACCTTTAGAGCATCTAATCTAACCCGCTGCATATCATAGGCTTACTGTATAGTACAATAGTTACTCTTTGGGCACACACATTCCAGAAAGGCATCTAGTCTTCATTCAATGACATCAAGAGATGGAGAATCCACCACTTTCCCTTTTAGTGAGGGCCAGGGGGCTCCATTTCCCCTTCCACTAGCTCCCCAGTTACAGTGAGCCAGAGCAGTACCTGCAGCAGGGAGCGGGAGTTGCTGAAGGCCTCAGAGGAACAGCCCCTGCAGTGTCTCAGGCACCTGGCGCAAGTGCCGGATGATGCGGAGCTGGTGCATCACTTTGGCCGTGACGTCCTCCTGCTGCAAGGGAACGAGAACCTGTCAGAGACTCAAAGGCCCCGAGGAATCAGGGGGAATTAAGGGCACCTGGAACCAGCAGTATTTCCACCCACCACCTGCCCACCGCTGAGGGATGAATTCACCTCCTGAACCCCAGAATGGAGTCTTCTTGTCCTTTCTAGTATCCTCCAGTGCCAACCCCCCTCCTTGTAGGATTAGCTCCTGCTACCTCCCCCTCAGTGTTCTTCACAGCTGTTCCACCTCCAAACCAAACCTCAAGTTATCAGAACCCTCTTCTGCACCCCCAACCAGGTTGGGCATCGAGGCGGTTCTAGCGGGGGGGGCAGGAGGGATTCTGCCAGAAGTGAAGTGGGTTGAGGGGAGGTTGAGATCTTGCCCCAAGTCATCCCAGACACTAATGCTAAGCCACAGGACGGCAGCATCTAGTGTCAGTGGAGTCCAAGCACTATTTCAACCATACAGTTTCGGATGAACTCCCCACAAGGGGAGGTGAAGAGCACCCCCAGCAACACACACACAAACACACACACACACAAACACACACACCACTCCTGGTGGTGAAAGGGGAACAGGAGAAAGGACAAAAGAAGTAAGAGATGAAGAGAAAGGAAGGAGGGATGGAGGAAAAGGTAAAACGAAAAGGACAAACCCTAATGTCCCCAGTGATTCTACGGGACAAAATCCCAGGGAGGGAATAAAATTCTGCCATCTTAAACTACTGTTTTCCATGCCTAGAATTCAGCTGGCACCAGATGGATCAGACTGAGCAGGTTCAAAAACCTCTTGGAGGCTCTTACCTTCTAAATAGGGACGTCTGTTTTCTAGTAAAATCCGTCAAAGGAAAGGAGAAAACTCGAAAGAGGCTCCTGCTCACACTCACATACGTCAACCCTAACACTCTCTCAGTCCTCAAAGAGAGACCTCGAGAAGGAGACTTGCTGAAGCAAAGCCACAGGAGTCTCTGAGGTTTCCCTGGCGCTGTGCTCCTGTCCTGCCAGGCTGATGTCAGCATCTCTCTCGGAGGTCACCACCTCCCTAACACCTTTGACCAATAGGCTGACGTCCTGCAAAAGGCCTTTGTGATATCACTGCCACACCCACCCTTCCCCGGAAGTGCTAATGTCCTGCTGCTGGCCTGACACTTTGAAGGTTTCAGCTACTCTCTGTGGATCACCCCACTCAATGCCTGTTCATTCTAGGAAGCAAGCCGGCTAGACGGTAAAACATCAGAGGCTGCTCCCAATGCTACACTCAGTGTTTCCAAAATTAGGGGACTTTATGGCCAGAAGAGACCTTTAGAGCATCTCATCTAACCCCTTGCATACCATAGGCTTGCTGTATAGTACAATAGTTACTTTTTGGGCACACACATTGCAGAAAGGCATCTAGTCTTCATGAAATGACATCAAGAGATGGAGAATCCACCACTTTCCCTTTTACTGAGTGCCAGGGGGCTCCATTTCCCCTTCCACTAGCTCCCCATTTACAGTGAGCCAGAGCAGTACCTGCAGCAGGGAGCGGGAGTTGCTGATGGCCTCAGAGGCACAGCCCCTGCAGTGTCTCAGGAATCTGGCGCAAGTGCCGGATGATGCGGAGCTGGTGCATCACTTTTGGCCGTGACGTCCTCCTGCTGCAAGGGAACGAGAACCTGTCAGAGACTCAAACGCCCCGAGGAATCAGCGGGAATTAAGGGCACCTGGAACCAGCACTACTTCCACCCATCACCTGCCCACCACTGAGGGATAAATTCACCTCCTGAACCCCAGAATGGAGTCTTCTTGTCCTTTCTAGTAACCTCCAGTGCCAACCCCCCTCCTTGAAGGATGAGCTCCTGCTATCTCCCCCTCAGTGCCCTTGACAGCTGTTCCACCTCCAAACCACAGCTCAAGTTATTAGTACCTTTGGACACAGACTGGCTAACCTAGTGAGGAGGGCTTTAAACTAGGTTCGACGGGGACAGGTGAGCAAAGCCCACAGGTAAGTGGGGAACATGGAGACCGGGGAGATGGGTCAAAAACGAGAGGGAGTGTGGGCTATATTGTCAGAGAGAAAGGAGGGTCAGGACAAAACTGGGAGGAAAGATCAAACCAGTATCTTAGATGTCTATATACAAATGCGAGAAGTATGGGGAATAAGCAGGAAGAACTGGAAGTGCTAATAAATAAATACAACTATGACATTGTTGGCATCACTGAAACTTGGTGGGATAATACACGTGATTGGAATGTTGGTGTGGATGGGTACAGCTTGCTCAGGAAGGATAGACAGGGGAAAAAGGGAGGAGGTGTTGCCTTGTATATTAAAAATGTACACACTTGGACTGAGGTAGAGATGGACATAGGAGACGGAAGTGTTGAGAGTCTCTGGGTTAGGCTAAAAGGGGTAAAAAACAAGGGAGATGTCATGCTAGGAGTCTACTACAGGCCACCTAACCAGGTGGAAGAGGTGGATGAGGCTTTTTTTAAGCAACTAACAAAATCATCCAAAGCCCAAGATTTGGTGGTGATGGGGGACTTCAACTATCCGGCTATATGTTGGGAAAATAACACAGCGGGGCACAGACTATCCAACAAATTCCTGGACTGCATTGGAGACAACTTTTTATTTCAGAAGGTTGAAAAAGCTACTGGGGGGAAGCTGTTCTAGACTTGATTTTAACAAATAGGGAGGAACTCGTTGAGAATTTGAAAGTAGAAGGCAGCCTGGGTGAAAGTGATCATGAAATCATAGAGTTTGCAATTCTAAGGAAGGGTAGAAGGGAGAACAGCAAAATAGAGACAATGGATTTCAGGAAGGCAGATTTTGGTAAGCTCAGAGAGCTGATAGGTAAGGTCCCATGGGAATCAAGACTGAGGGGAAAAACAACTGAGGAGAGTTGGCAGTTTTTCAAAGGGACACTATTAAGGGCCCAAAAGCAAGCTATTCCGCTGGTTAGGAAAGATAGAAAATGTGGCAAAAGACCACCTTGGCTTAACCATGAGATCTTGCATGATCTAAAAAATAAAAAGGAGTCATATCAAAAATGGAAACTGGGACAGATTACAAAGGATGAATATAGGCAAACAACACAGGAATGCAGGGGCAAGATTAGAAAGGCAAAGGCACAAAATGAGCTCAAACTAGCTACGGGAATAAAGGGAAACAAGAAGACTTTTTATCAATACATTAGAAGCAAGAGGAAGACCAAAGACAGGGTAGGCCCACTGCTTAGTGAAGAGGGAGAAACAGTAACAGGAAACTTGGAAATGGCGGAGATGCTTAATGACTTCTTTGTTTCGGTCTTCACCGAGAAGTCTGAAGGAATGCCTAACATAGTGAATGCTAATGGGAAGGGGGTAGGTTTAGCAGATAAAATAAAAAAAGAACAAGTTAAAAATCACTTAGAAAAGTTAGATGCCTGCAAGTCACCCGGGCCTGATGAAATGCATCCTAGAATACTCAAGGAGCTAATAGAGGAGGTATCTGAGCCTCTAGCTATTATCTTTGGAAAATCATGGGAGACGGGAGAGATTCCAGAAGACTGGAAAAGGGCAAATATAGTGCCCATCTATAAAAAGGGAAATAAAAACAACCCAGGAAACTACAGACCCCAGTGAGTTTAACTTCTGGGCCAGGGAAGATAATGGAGCAAGTAATTAAGGAAATCATCTGCAAACACTTGGAAGGTGGTAAGGTGATAGGGAACAGCCAGCATGGATTTGTGAAGAACAAATCATGTCAAACCAATCTGATAGCTTTCTTTGATAGGATAACGAGCCTTGTGGATAAGGGTGAGGCTGTGGATGTGGTATACCTAGACTTTAGTAAGGCATTTGATACGGTCTCGCATGATATTCTTATTGATAAACTAGGCAAATACAATTTAGATGGGAGTTGCTGATGGCCTCAGAGGCACAGCCCCTGCAGTGTCTCAGGAATCTGGCGCAAGTGCCGGATGATGCGGAAAAGGTAAAACGAAAAGGACAAACCCTAATGTCCCAGGTGATTCTACCAGACAAAATTACAGGGAGGGATTAAAATTCTGCCACCTTAAACTACTGTTTTCCATGCCTAGAATTCAGCTGGAACCAGATGGATCAGACTGAGCAGCTGCCAAAACCTCTTGGAGGCTCTTACCTTCTAAACAGGGACGTCTGTTTTCTAGTAAAATCAGTAAAAGGAAAGGAGAAAACTCGAAAGAGGCTCCTGCACGCACTCACGTATGTGAACCCTAATACTCTCTCAGTCCTCAAAGAAAGACCCCGAGAAGGAGACTTGCTGAAGCAAAGCCACAGGGTCTCTGAGGTTTCCCTGGCCCTGTGCTCCTGTCCTGCCAGGCTGATGTCAGCATCTCTCTCGGAGGTCACCACCTCCCTAACACATTTGACCAATAAGCTGACATCCTGCAAAAGGCCTTTGTGATGTCACTGACACACCCAACCAAACCCTGAAGTGCTAATGTCCTGCTGCTGGCCTGACACTTTGAAGGTTTGAGGTTGTCATAACTATAAAGGGAAGGGTAACAGCTGTCCTGTGTACAGTACTATAAAATCCTCCTGGCCAGAGACTCCAAAATCCTTTTCCCTCTAAAGGGTTAAGAAGCTCAGGTAACCTGGCTGGCATCTGACCTAAAGGACCAATAAGGGGACAAGATACTTTCAAATCTTGGGGAGGGGAAGGCTTTTGTTTGTGTTCTTTGTTTGTGTGGGTGTTCGCCCTCGGGACTGAGAGGGACCAGACATCAATCCAGGTTCTCCACATCTTTCTAAACAAGTCTCTCCTATTTCAAACAAGGCGTGTTAGTTTTCCTTTGTTTTCTCAACTTGTAAATGTACCTTTTACTAGAGTGTTTATCTTTGTTTGCTGTACTTTGAACCTAAGACTAGAGGGGAGTCCTCTGAGCTCTTTAAGTTTGATTACCCTGTAAGGTTAATTTCCATACTGATTTTACAGAGATGATTTTTACCTTTTTCTTTAATTAAAAGCCTTATTTTTAAGAACCTGATTGATTTTTCCTTGTTTTAAGATCCAAGGAGTTTGGGGGGGCAGGTGGGATTCTGGCAGCAGTGAAGTGGGTTGCGGGGAGGTTGAGATCTTGCCCCAAGTCATCCCAGACACTAATGCTAAACCACACGATGGCAGCATCTAGTGTCAGTGGAGTCCAAGCACTATTTCAACCATACAGTTTTGGATCAACTCCCAACAAGGGGAGGTGAAGAGCACCCCCAGCAACACACACACACACACACACACACATATACCACTCCTGGTGGTGGGAGAGGAACAAGAGAAAGGACAAAAGAAGTAAGAGATGAAGAGAAAGGAAGGAGGGATGGAGGAAAAGGTAAAACGAAAAGGACAAACCCTAATGTCCCCAGTGATTCTACCAGACAAAATTACAGGGAGGGATTAAAATTCTGCCACCTTGAACTAGTGTTTTCCATGCCTAGAATTCAGCTGGCACCAGATGGATCAGACTGAGCAGGTTCCAAAACCTCTTGGAGGCTCTTACTTTCTAAACAGGGATGTCTGTTTTCTAGTAAAATCAGTAAAAGGAAAGGAGACAACTCGAAAGAGGCTCCTGCTCTCACTCAAATACGTGAATCCTAATACTCTGTCAGTCCTCAAGAGAAACCTCGAGAAGGAGACTTGCTGAAGCAAAGCCACAGGGGTCTCTGAGGTTTCCCTGGCCATGTGCCCCTGTCCTGCCTCGCTGATGGCAGCATCTCTCTCTGAGGTTACCACCTCCCTAACACCTTTGACCAATATGCTGAGGTCCTGCAAATACCTTTGTGATATCACTGCCACCAATCAAACCCTTAAGTGCTAATGTCCTGCTGCTGGCCTGACACTATGAAGGTTTGAGCTACTCTCTGTGGATAACCCCACTCAATGCGTCTTCATTCTAGGAAGCAAGTGGGCTAGACAGTAAAACATCAGAGGCTGCTCCCAATGCTACACTCAGTGTTTCCAAAATTTGTAGACTTTATGGCCAGAAGAGACCTTTAGAGCATCTCATCTAAGCCCCTGCATATCATAGGCCTCCTGTATAGTACAATAGTTACTTTTTGGGCACACACATTCCAGAAAGGCATCTAGTCTTCATTCAATGACATCGAGAGATGGAGAATCCACCACTTTCCCTTTTAGTGAGGGCCAGGGGGTTCCATTTCCCCTTCCACTAGCACCCCATTTACAGTGAGCCAGAGCAGTACCTGCAGCAGGGAGTGGGAGTTGCTGATGTCCACAGAGGCACAGCCCTTGCAGTGTCAACTTCCCACAAGGGGAGGTGAAGAGCACCCCCAGCAACACACAAACACACACACCACTCCTGGTGGTGGGAGGGGAACAAGAGAAAGCAAGGAGGGATGGAGGAAAAGGTAAAACGAAAAGGACAAACCCTAATGTCCCCAGTGATTCTACGGCACAAAATCCCAGGTGGGCTGTAAAATTCTGCCACCTTGAACTAGTGTTTTCCATGCCTAGAATTCAGCTGGCACCAGATGGATCAGACTGCAGACTGAGCAGGTTAAAAACCTCTCCAAGGTTCTTACCTTCTCAACAGGCACGTCTGTTTTCTAGTAAAATCAATAAAAGGAGAAACTCGAAAGAGGTTCCTCCTCGCACTCACATACTTGAACCCTAATACTCTCTGAGTCCTAAAAAGGGAGACCTCGAGAAGGAGACTTGCTAAAGCAAAGCCAAAGGGGTCTCTGAGGTTTCCCTGGCCCTGCGCTCCTGTCCTGCCTGGCTGATGTCAGCATCTCTCTCTCAGGTAACCACCTCCCTAACACCTTTGACCCATAGGCTGAGGTCCAGGATAAGGCCTTTGTGATATCACTGCCACACCCAACCAAACCCTAAAGTGCTAATGTCCTGCAACTGGCCTGACACTTTGAAGGTTTGAGCTACTCTCTGTGGATCACCCCACTCAATGCATCCTCATTCTAGGAAGCAAGCGGGCTAGACAGTAAAACATCAGAGGCTGCTCCCAATGCTACACTCAGTGTTTCCAAAATTAGTAGACTTTATGGTCAGAAGAGACCTTTAGAGCATCTAATCTAACCCGCTGCATATCATAGGCTTACTGTATAGTACAATAGTTACTCTTTGGGCACACACATTCCAGAAAGGCATCTAGTCTTCATTCAATGACATCAAGAGATGGAGAATCCACCACTTTCCCTTTTAGTGAGGGACAGGGGACTCCATTTCCCCTTCCACTAGCTCCCCATTTACAGTGAGCCAGAGCAGTACCTGCAGCAGGGAGCGGGAGTTGCTGAAGGCCTCAGAGGAACAGCCCCTGCAGTGTCTCAGGCACCTGGCGCAAGTGCCGGATGATGCGGAGCTGGTGCATCACTTTGGCCGTGACGTCCTCCTGCTGCAAGGGAACGAGAACCTGTCAGAGACTCAAAGGCCCCGAGGAATCAGGGGGAATTAAGGGCACCTGGAACCAGCAGTATTTCCACCCACCACCTGCCCACCGCTGAGGGATGAATTCACCTCCTGAACCCCAGAATGGAGTCTTCTTGTCCTTTCTAGTATCCTCCAGTGCCAACCCCCCTCCTTGTAGGATTAGCTCCTGCTACCTCCCCCTCAGTGTTCTTCACAGCTGTTCCACCTCCAAACCAAACCTCAAGTTATCAGAACCCTCTTCTGCACCCCCAACCAGGTTGGGCATCGAGGCGGCTCTAGCGGGGGGGCAGGAGGGATTCTGCCAGAAGTGAAGTGGGTTGAGGGGAGGTTGAGATCTTGCCCCAAGTCATCCCAGACACTAATGCTAAGCCACAGGATGGCAGCATCTAGTGTCAGTGGAGTCCAAGCACTATTTCAACCATACAGTTTTGGATGAACTCCCCACAAGGGGAGGTGAAGAGCACCCCCAGCAACACACACACACACACACACACACACACCACTCCTGGTGGTGAAAGGGGAACAGGAGAAAGGACAAAAGAAGTAAGAGATGAAGAGAAAGGAAGGGGGGATGGAGGAAAAGGTAAAACGAAAAGGACAAACCCTAATGTCCCCAGTGATTCTACGGGACAAAATCCCAGGGAGGGAATAAAATTCTGCCATCTTAAACTACTGTTTTCCATGACTAGAATTCAGCTGGCACCAGATGGATCAGACTGAGCAGGTTTCAAAACCTCTTGGAGGCTCTTACCTTCTAAATAGGGACGTCTGTTTTCTAGTAAAATCCGTCAAAGGAAAGGAGAAAACTTGAAAGAGGCTCCTGCTCACACTCACATACGTCAACCCTAACACTCTCTCAGTCCTCAAAGAGAGACCTCGAGAAGGAGACTTGCTGAAGCAAAGCCACAGGGGTCTCTGAGGTTTCCCTGGCCCTGTGCTCCTGTCCTGCCAGGCTGATGTCAGCATCTCTCTCGGAGGTCACCACCTCCCTAACACCTTTGACCAATAGGCTGACGTCCTGCAAAAGGCCTTTGTGATATCACTGCCACACCCACCCTTCCCCGGAAGTGCTAATGTCCTGTTGCTGGGCTGACACTTTGAAGGTTTCAGCTACTCTCTGTGGATCACCCCACTCAATGCCTGTTCATTCTAGGAAGCAAGCCGGCTAGACGGTAAAACATCAGAGGCTGCTCCCAATGCTACACATGGGCCTGGTCTACACTACGGGTTTAGGTCGACTTTAGCGGCGTTAAACCGAATTAAGCCTGGACACGTCCACACAACGAAGCCCTTTCTTTCGACTTAAAGGGTCCTTTAAACCGGTTTCTTTACACCACCTCTGACGAGGGGATTAGCGATAAAACCGGTCTTTGCGGGTCGGAATTGGGGTAGTGTGGACGGAATTACCACAAAGCCAGAGAAGCAAACGGAAGGTCCGGGGCAGAGCCGCAAACTTGCCGCTACTACGCGGAGCTGCATGCGATCCTAGGGGGTGCAGCCACGACTACCCCAACCGTGTGCTATGACTCTCTCACTGGAGAAACACACAGGGAAGACGGTTCAGGGAACGAGGAAGATGACGATGGAGGTACTGTAGGTAGCTCACAGCAGCAAGGAAGCGGAGAAACCGGTTTCCCCAACAGCCAGGATATGTTTGTGACCCTGGACCTGGAACCAGTAACCCCCGAACTCACCCAAGACCCTCAGGGCACACAGGAGACCTCTGGTGAGTGTAACTTTGTAACTATTTGTAAACATTACAAAAAAAAAGCAAGCGTGTTTAATGATTACTTTGCCCTGGCAATCGTGGCCAGTACATCTACTGGAAAAGTCTGTTAACGTGTATGGGGATGGAGCGGAAATCCTCCAGGGACATCTCCAGAAAGCTCTCCTGGTTGAAATGGGGTGATTTTATTAAGGGGACATTCAGAGGCGCCCGTTCCTGCTCTTCTGACCAGAAATGTTCCCCGCTGTTAACCACGCGGTGGGGGGAGGGGTGAAGTGATCATCCCAGAGAATCGTGTGTGTGTGTGTGTGGGGGGGGGGGGGTTACTTGTGTTTGTGCCGCATGTTAACCGGGAAACCACAGCCCCCTCCTTTTACATTGAAACCCCATTTTAAATGGACAACCCAATTCATCCTTGATATGGGAAATGCGCTGCTGTTTGCAACCTTTCCCGCATGTTAAGAAGGTTAAAAAAGCCAAAACACTGTGGCCTACGATGGCTGCCTGCAAGCCGAAATATGCGACCTTGTAATGAAAGAGTGTACCCATTGTTCTCTAAAATGTGTCTTTTTTAACCACCTCTCCCTTCTCCTCCGCCAGCTGCAAATGTTTCTCCTTCGCAGAGGCTCGTGAACATTAGAAAGAGAAAACGTAGGACGAGGGACGAGATGTTCACGGAGCTCCAGATGTCCGCCCAGGCTGATAGAGCACAGCAAAATGCGTGGAGGCAGTCAATGACGGAGATGAGAAAAGCCCAATATGAACGAGAGGAGAGGTGGCGGGCTGAATCACGGGAAGAACAGAGCAAGTGGCGGGCTGAAGACGATAGGTGGCGTCAGCTTGCAGACAGACGGCAAGAGGCAATGCTCCGTCTGCTGGAGCATCAAACTGATATGCTCGAGTGTATGGTTGAGTTGCAGGAAAGGCAGCAGGAGCAGAGACCGCCGCTACAGCCCCTGTGTAACCAACAGCCCTCCTCCCCAAGTTCCATAGCCTCCTCACCCAGACGCCCAAGAACGCGGTGGGGGGGCCTCCGTCCACCCAGTCACTCCACCCCAGATGATCGCCCAAGCATCAGAAGGCTGGCCTTCAATAAGAGTTAAAGTTTTAAAATGCAGTGTGTCCTTTTCCATCCCTCCACCCCCACCCATTCCAGGCTACCTCGGCAATTATCCCCCTACCTCTGTAAGGAACTAATAAAGAATGCATGAATGTTAAAAAAAAATGACTTTATTGCCTCTGCAAGCGGGAGGGGAGGGTGGGGTGGGGTGGTTGGTTTACAGGGAAGTAGAGTGAACCGGGTCGGGGGGGGGGGGGTTTGGAGGGTTCATCAAGGAGAAACAAACAGAAGTTTCACACCGTAGCCTGGCCAGTCACAAAACTCGTTTTCAAAGCTTCTCTGATGCGCACCGCGCCCTGCTGTGCTCCTCTAACCGCCCTGGTGTCTGGCTGCGCGTAATCAGCGGCCAGGCGAGTTGCCTCAACCTCCCACCCCGCCATAAAGGTCTCCCCCTTACTCTCACAGATATTGTGGAGCGCACAGCAAGTAGCAATAACAATGGGGATATTCTTTTCGCTGAGGTCTGAGCGAGTCAGTAAGCTGCGCCAGCGCGCTTTTAAACGTCCAAATGCACATTCCACCACCATTCGGCACTTGCTCAGCCTGTAGTTGAACAGGTCCTGACTCCTGTCCAGGCTGCCTGTGTACGGCTTCATGAGCCATGGCATTAAGGGGTAGGCTGGGTCCCCAAGGATCACGATAGGCATTTCAACATCCCCAATGGTCACTTTCTGGTCCGGGAAGAAAGTCCCTTCCTCCAGCTTTCGAAACAGAGCAGAGTTCCTGAAGACGCGAGCATCATGTACCTTTCCCGGCCATCCCACGTTGATGTTGGTGAAACGTCCCTTGTGATCCACCAGGGCTTGCAGCAGCATTGAAAAGTACCCCTTGCGGTTTACGTAGTCGGTGGCTTGGTGCTCCGGTGACAAGATAGGGATATGGGTTCCGTCTATGGCCCCGCCACAGTTTGGGAATCCCATTTCAGCAAAACCATCCACTATTGACTGCACGTTGCCCAGAGTCACTACCCTTGCTATCACCAGGTCTTTCATTGCCCTGGCAAATTGGATCACAGCAGCCTCCACCGTAGATTTGCCCACTCCAAATTGATTCCCGACTGACCGGTAGCTGTCTGGCGTTGCAAGCTTCCACAGGGCTATCGCCACTCGCTTCTCAACTGTGAGGGCTGCTCTCATCTTGGTATCCTGGCGTTTCAGGGCAGGGGACAGCAAGTCACAAAGTTCCATGAAAGTGCCCTTACGCATGCGAAAGTTTCGCAGCCACTGGGAATCGTCCCATACCTGCAGCACGATGCGGTCCCACCAGTCTGTGCTTGTTTCCCGGGCCCAGAATCGGCGTTCCACGGCATCAACCTGCCCCAGTGACACCATGATTTCCACATTGCTGGTGCCTGTGCCTTGTGAGAGGTCTATGTCCATGTCAATTTCCTCATCACTCTCGTCGCCGCGCTGCAATCGCCTCCTCGCCTGGTCCGGGTTTCACCTTGGCATGTCCTGGCTCTGCATATACTCCAGGACAATGCGCGTGGTGTTCATAGTGCTCATAATTGCCGCGGTGATCTGAGCGGGCTCCATGATCCCAGTGCTAGCTATGGCGCCTGGTCAGAAAAAAGGCGCGAAAGTAGTATCTGATGGACCAGGAGAAGGAGGGAGGGCGGGAGGGAGGGAGGGCCGAGTGACGACATGGCGTACAGGTACAGGAACAGGGAGAAACACAAACAACTGTCACACAGAATGGTCCCCCCAAAGATTAAAATGAAAACCCTGGGCTTAGCAGGCCATTGATTTCACGGAGGAAGGGGAAGCATATGAATACAGAACAAATCTATTTTTTACATCTTAAGGTGGCAGCCGACGGTGCAGCATGAGTGACAGCCATACCCATACCAGTATGACGATGACGGATACCAATCATAAAATACCATCATCTGCCAAAAGGCAAGGGGCTGCTGCTGTGTAGCAATGCAGCCCCACGTCTGCCAGCCCCACGTCCGCCAGCACCCAGCATCGCCCTCGGCCTCTTCTGGGTGCTTAGCAGACAATACTGGGCAATTGGCAGAAAATAGTATATTACGACTGGTAGCCATCATCATCGAAACAGTAGCATGTCTGCCCAGGTGGCCATGATTGACAGCCACACCAGTACGACGACGATGGGTACCAGTCATAATATACCATCGCCTGGCAAGGGGCTGGTGCAATGCAGCCCTACGGCTGCCAGCCCCATGGCTATCACTCATGCTACACCGTCTACCGCCAAAAGGCAGTTAGCAGCTGCTGCTGTGTAGCAATGCAGTCCCACGTCTGCCAGCACCCAGAGGACATATGGTGACGGTGAGCTCAGCTGAGCTGAGCGGGCTCCATGCTTGCCGTGATATGTTGTCTGCACAGGTAACCCAGGTAAAAAGGTGCGAATCTATTGTCTGCGTTGCTGTGACGAGGGGGGAGGGGCCTGACGACATGTACCCAGAACCGCCCGCGACACTGTTTTGCATCATCCGGGCATTGGGATCTCAACCCAGAATTCAAAGAAAAGGCGCGAACCGCTTCTCGGCTCTCTGAGCTGTGGCGCAAACGTAGTATCTGACGGACTAGGGGAAGGAGGGAGGGGGGCCGAGTGACGACATGGCGTACAGGCACAGGGAATTAAAATCAAGAACGGTGGCTGTGCATCAGGGAGAAACACAAACAACTGTCACACAGAATGTTCCCCCCAAAGATTAAACTGAAAACCCTGGGCTTAGCAGGCCGTTGATTTGACGGAGGGAGGGGGAAGCAAATGAATACAGAGCAAATCTATTTTTTACATCTTAAGACGACGGTGCAGCGTGACTGATAGCCCTCGGCATCTTTCTGGGTGCTTGGCAGCAAATACGGGGCGGCGTATGACGATGGTCTTCAGGCCTATTGCACAATCGGCTGCTCGGGGAAGACTCTGCTAACGTGCGATGACCCGACTTGTAATAGGACGGCTAATAGTCGTAATACACCATTTACTGCCAAAAGGCAAGCCCCACGGCTGCCAGCACCCAGATCGCCGATGAAGGCTACCAGTCTACTGCACCGTCTACCGCCAAAAGGCAGTTAGCAGCTGCTGCTGTGTAGCAATGCAGTCCCACGTCTGCCGACACCCAGAGGACATATGGTGACGGTGAGCTGAGCTGAGCGGGCTCCATGTTGTCTGCACAGGTAACCCAGGTAACCCAGGTAAAGAGGCGCGAATCTATTGTCTGCCGTTGCTGTGACGGGGGAGGGAGGGGCCTGACGACATGTACCCAGAACCGCCCGCGACACTGTTTTGCATCATCCGGGCATTGGGATCTCAACCCAGAATTCAAAGGGGCGGCGGAGACTGCGGGAACTGTGGGATAGCTGTGGGATAGCTACCCATAGTGCAATGCTCTGGAAGTCGACGCTAGCCTTGTACTGTGGACGCGGTCCGCCGACTAGAGCACCTAGAGAATTTTATTGTGTGGACACACAATCGGCTGTATACAACCGATTTCAATAAAACCGGCTTCTATAAATTCGAACTAATTTCGTAGTGTAAACGTACCCTCAGTGTTTCCAAAATTAGGGGACTTTATGGCCAGAAGAGACCTTTAGAGCATCTCATCTAACCCCTTGCATACCATAGGCTTGCTGTATAGTACAATAGTTACTTTTTGGGCACACACATTGCAGAAAGGCATCTAGTCTTCCTTCAATGACATCAAGAGATGGAGAATCCACCACTTTCCCTTTTAGTGAGTTCCAGGGGGCTCCATTTCCCCTTCCACTAGCTCCCCATTTACAGTGAGCCAGAGCAGTACCTGCAGCAGGGAGCGGGAGTTGCTGATGGCCTCAGAGGCACAGCCCCTGCAGTGTCTCAGGAATCTGGCACAAGTGCCGGATGATGCGGAGCTGGTGCATCACTTTTGGCCGTGACGTCCTCCTGCTGCAAGGGAATGAGAACCTGTCAGAGACTCAAAGGCCCCGAGGAATCAGCGGGAATTAAGGGCACCTGGAACCAGCACTACTTCCACCCATCACCTGCCCACCACTGAGGGATAAATTCACCTCCTGAACCCCAGAATGGAATCTTCTTGTCCTTTCTAGTAACCTCCAGTGACAACCCCCCTCCTTGAAGGATGAGCTCCTGCTATCTCCCCCTCAGTGCCCTTGACAGCTGTTCCACCTCCAAACCACAGCTCAAGTTATTAGTACCTTTGGACACAGACTGGCTAACCTAGTGAGGAGGGCTTTAAACTAGGTTCGACGGGGACAGGTGAGCAAAGCCCACAGGTAAGTGGGGAACATGGAGACCGGGGAGATGGGTCAAAAACGAGAGGGAGTGTGGGCTATATTGTCAGAGGGAAAGGAGGGTCAGGACAAAACTGGGAGGAAAGATCAAACCAGTATCTTAGATGCCTATATACAAATGTGAGAAGTATGGGGAATAAGCAGGAAGAACTGGAAGTGCTAATAAATAAATACAACTATGACATTGTTGGCATCACTGAAACTTGGTGGGATAATACACGTGATTGGAATGTTGGTGTGGATGGGTACAGCTTGCTCAGGAAGGATAGACAGGGGAAAAAGGGAGGAGGTGTTGCCTTGTATATTAAAAATGTACACTCTTGGACTGAGGTAGAGATGGACATAGGAGACGGAAGTGTTGAGAGTCTCTGGGTTAGGCTAAAAGGGGTAAAAAACAAGGGAGATGTCATGCTAGGAGTCTACTACAAGCCAACTAACCAGGTGGAAGAGGTGGATGAGGCTTTTTTTAAGCAACTAACAAAATCATCCAAAGCCCAAGATTTGGTGGTGATGGGGGACTTCAACTATCCGGCTATATGTTGGGAAAATAACACAGCGGGCACAGACTATCCGACAAATTCCTGGACTGCATTGGAGACAACTTTTTATTTCAGAAGGTTGAAAAAGCTACTGGGGGGAAGCTGTTCTAGACTTGATTTTAACAAATAGGGAGGAACTCGTTGAGAATTTGAAAGTAGAAGGCAGCCTGGGTGAAAGTGATCATGAAATCATAGAGTTTGCAATTCTAAGGAAGGGTAGAAGGGAGAACAGCAAAATAGAGACAATGGATTTCAGGAAGGCAGATTTTGGTAAGCTCAGAGAGCTGATAGGTAAGGTCCCATGGGAATCAAGACTGAGGGGAAAAACAACTGAGGAGAGTTGGCAGTTTTTCAAAGGGACACTATTAAGGGCCCAAAAGCAAGCTATTCCGCTGGTTAGGAAAGATAGAAAATGTGGCAAAAGACCACCTTGGCTTAACCATGAGATCTTGCATGATCTAAAAAATAAAAAGGGGTCATATCAAAAATGGAAACTGGGACAGATTACAAAGGATGAATATAGGCAAACAACACAGGAATGCAGGGGCAAGATTAGAAAGGCAAAGGCACAAAATGAGCTCAAACTAGCTACGGGAATAAAGGGAAACAAGAAGACTTTTTATCAATACATTAGAAGCAAGAGGAAGACCAAAGACAGGGTAGGCCCACTGCTTAGTGAAGAGGGAGAAACTGTAACAGGAAACTTGGAAATGGCGGAGATGCTTAATGACTTCTTTGTTTCGGTCTTCACCGAGAAGTCTGAAGGAATGCCTAACATAGTGAATGCTAATGGGAAGGGGGGAGGTTTAGCAGATAAAATAAAAAAAGAACAAGTTAAAAATCACTTAGAAAAGTTAGATGCCTGCAAGTCACCCGGGCCTGATGAAATGCATCCTAGAATACTCAAGGAGCTAATAGAGGAGGTATCTGAGCCTCTAGCTATTATCTTTGGAAAATCATGGGAGACGGGAGAGATTCCAGAAGACTGGAAAAGGGCAAATATAGTGCCCATCTATAAAAAGGGAAATAAAAACAACCCAGGAAACTACAGACCCCAGTGAGTTTAACTTCTGGGCCAGGGAAGATAATGGAGCAAGTAATTAAGGAAATCATCTGCAAACACTTGGAAGGTGGTAAGGTGATAGGGAACAGCCAGCATGGATTTGTGAAGAACAAATCATGTCAAACCAATCTGATAGCTTTCTTTGATAGGATAACGAGCCTTGTGGATAAGGGTGAGGCTGTGGATGTGGTATACCTAGACTTTAGTAAGGCATTTGATACGGTCTCGCATGATATTCTTATTGATAAACTAGGCAAATACAATTTAGATGGGGCTACTATAAGGTGGGTGCATAACTGGCTGGATAACCGTACTCAGAGAGTTGTTATTAATAGTTCCCAATCCTGCTGGAAAGCCATAACGAGTGGGGTATCGCAGGGGTCTGTTTTGGGACCGGCGCTGTTCAATATCTTCATCAACGACTTAGATATTGGCATAGAAAGTACGCTTATTAAGTTTGCGGATGATACCAAACTGGGAGGGATTGCAACTGCTTTGGAGGACAGGGTCATAATTCAAAATGATCTGGACAAATTGGAGAAATGGTCTGAGTTAAACAGGATGAAGTTTAACAAAGACAAATGCAAAGTGCTCCACTTAGGAAGGAACAATCAGTTTCACACATACAGAATGGGAAGAGACTGTCTAGGAAGGAGTACGGCAGAAAGGGATCTAGGGGTTATAGTGGACCACAAGCTAAATATGAGTCAACAGTGTGATGCTGTTGCAAAAAAAGCAAACCTGATTCTGGGATGTATTAACAGGTGTGTTGTGAGCAAGACACGAGAAGTCATTCTTCCGCTCTACTCTGCTCTGGTTAGGCCTCAGCTGGAGTATTGTGTCCAGTTCTGGGCACCGCATTTTAAAAAAGATGTGGAGAAATTGGAAAGGGTCCAGAGAAGAGCAACAAGAATGATTAAAGGTCTTGAGAACATGACCTATGAAGGAAGGCTGAAAGAATTGGCTTTGTTTAGTTTGGAAAAGAGAAGACTGAGAGGAGACATGATAGCAGTTTTCAGGTATTTAAAAGGGTGTCATAAGGAGGAGGGAGAAAACTTGTTCACCTTAGCCTCTAAGGATAGAACCAGAAGCAATGGGTTTAAAGTGCAGCAAGGGAGGTCTAGGTTGGACATTAGGAAAAAGTTCCTAACTGTCAGGGTGGTTAAACACTGGAATAAATTGCCGAGGGAGGTTGTGGAATCTCCATCTCTTGAGATATTTAAGAGTAGGTTAGATAAATGTCTATCAGGGATGGTATTTGGTCCTGCCAGGCGGGCAGGGGACTGGACTCGATGACCTCTCGAGGTCCCTTCCAGTCCGATAATCTATGAATGTATGAAAAAAACTCTGTTCTCCACCCCCACCCAGGTTGGCCAGGGAGGCGGCTCTAGCAGGGGGGGCAGGAGGGATTCTGGCAGCAGTGAAGTGGGTTGCGGGGAAGTTGAGATCTTGACCCAAGTCATCCCAGACACTAATGCTAAGCCACAGGATGGCAGCATCTAGTGTTAGTGGAGTCCAAACACTATTTCAACCCCACAGTTTTCGAGGAACAGGAGAAAGGACAAAAGAAGTAAGAGATGAAGAGAAAGGAAGGAGGGATGGAGGAAAAGGTAAAACAAAAAGGACAAACCCTAATGTCCCCAGTGATTCTACGGCACAAAATCCAAGGGATGGAATAAAATTCTGCCATCTTAAACTACTGTTTTCCATGCCTAGAATTCAGCTGGCACCAGATGGATCAGACTGAGCAGCTGCCAAAACCTCTTGGAGGCTCTTACCTTCTAAACAGGGACGTCTGTTTTCTAGTAAAATCAGTAAAAGGAAAGGAGAAAACTCGAAAGAGGCTCCTGCACGCACTCACGTACGTGAACCCTAATACTCTCTCAGTCCTCAAAGAGAGACCTCGAGAAGGAGACTTGCTGAAGCAAAGCCACAGGGGTCTCTGCGGTTTCCCTGGCCCTGTGCTCCTGTCCTGCCAGGCTGCTGTCAGCATCTCTCTCGGAGGTCACCACCTCCCTAACACATTTGACCAATAAGCTGACATCCTGCAAAAGGCCTTTGTGATGTCACTGCCACACCCAACCAAACTCTCAAGTGCTAATGTCCTGCTGCTGGCCTGACACTTTGAAGGTTTGAGGTTGTCATAACTATAAAGGGAAGGGTAACAGCTGTCCTGTGTACAGTACTATAAAATCCCTCCTGGCCAGAGACTCCAAAATCCTTTTCCCTGTAAAGGGTTAAGAAGCTCAGGTAACCTGGCTGGCATCTGACCTAAAGGACCAATAAGGGGACAAGATACTTTCAAATCTTGGGGAGGGGAAGGCTTTTGTTTGTGTTCTTTGTTTGTGTGGGTGTTCGCCCTCGGGACTGAGAGGGACCAGACATCAATCCAGGTTCTCCACATCTTTCTAAACAAGTCTCTCCTATTTCAAACAAGGCGTGTTAGTTTTCCTTTGTTTTCTCAACTTGTAAATGTACCTTTTACTAGAGTGTTTATCTTTGTTTGCTGTACTTTGAACCTAAGACTAGAGGGGAGTCCTCTGAGCTCTTTAAGTTTGATTACCCTGTAAGGTTAATTTCCATACTGATTTTACAGAGATGATTTTTACCTTTTTCTTTAATTAAAAGCCTTATTTATAAGAACCTGATTGATTTTTCCTTGTTTTAAGATCCAAGGAGTTTGGATCTTGATTTACCAGGAGTTGATGGGAGGAAGGAGGGGAATGGTTAATTTCTCCTTCTTTTAGATCCAAGGGGGTTGGATCTGTATTCACCAGAAGTTGGTGGGAGGAAGGAGGGGGGATGGTTTATTTCTCCTTGTTTTAAGATCCAAGGGGTTTGGATCTGTATTCACCAGGGAATTGGTGAAAGGTTTCTCAAGGCTACCCAGGGGAGGAAATTAGCCTTGGGATGGTGGTTAAGGTTAGAAGTTTTCATGCAGGCCCCTACATTTGTACCCTAAACTTCAAAGTGGGGATACAGCCTTGACACAGGTACTCTCTGTGGATCACCCCACTCAATGCGTCTTCATTCTAGGAAGCAAGCCGGCTAGACAGTAAAACATCAGAGGCTGCTCCCAATACTACACTCAGTGTTTCCAAAATTTGTAGACTTTATGGCCACAAGGGACCTTTAGAGCATCTCATCTAAGCCCCTGCATATCATAGGCCTCCTGTATAATACAATAGTTACTTTTTGGGCACACACATTCCAGAAAGGCATCTAGTCTTCATTCAATGACATCAAGAGATGGAGAATCCACCACTTTCCCTTTTAGTGAGTGCCAGGGGGCTCCATTTCCCCTTCCACTAGTTCCCCATTTACAGTGAGACAGAGCAGTACCTGCAGCAGGGAGCGGGAGTTGCTGAAAGACTCAGAGGAACAACCCATGCAGTGTCTCAGGCACCTGGCGCAAGTGGCGGATGATGCGGGTGCATCACTTTTGCCGTGACGTCCTCCTGCTGCAAGGGAACGAGAACCTGTCAGAGACTCAAACGCCCCGAGGAATCAGGGGGAATTAAGGGCACTGGGAACCAGCAATATTTCCACTCAGCACCTGCCCACCGCTGAGGGATGAATTCACCTCCTGAACCCCAGAATGGAGTCTTCTTGTCCTTTCTAGTAACCTCCAGTGCCAAATCCCCTCCTTGAAGGGTGAGCTGCTGCTACCTCCCTCTCAGTGCCCTTGACAGATGTTCCACCACCAAACCACAGCTCAAGTTATCAGAACCCTCTTCTCCACCCCCACCCAGGTTGGCCAGAGAGGCGGCTCTAGCAGGGGTGGCAGGAGGGATTCTGCCAGCAGTGAAGTGGGTTCCGGGGAGGTTGAGATCTTGCCCCAAGTCATCCCAGACACCAATGCTAATCCACACGATGGCAGCATCTAGTGTCAGTGGAGTCCAAGCACTATTTCAACCACACAGGTTTGGATGAACTCCCCACAAAGGGAGGTGAAGAGCACCCCCAGCAACACACAAACACACACACACACACACAAACCACTCCCGGTGGTGGGAGGGGAACAGGAGAAAGGACAAAAGAAGTAAGAGATGAAGAGAAAGGAAGGAGGGAGGGAGGAAAAGGTAAAACGAAAAGGACAAACACTAATGTCCCCAGTGATTCTACGGGACAAAATCACAGGGAGGGAATAAAATTCTGCCACCTTGAACTAGTGTTTTCCATGCTTAGAATTCAGCTGGCACCAGGTGGATCAGACTGAACAGGATACAAACCTCTCCGAGGCACTTACTTTCCTCAAAGAGAGACCTCAAGGAGGAGACTTGCTGAAGCAAAGCCAGAGGGGTCTCTGAGGTTTCCCTGGCCCTCATGTCAGCATCTCTCTCTGATGTCAGCATCTCTCTCTGAGGTCACCACCTCCCTAACACATTTGACCAATAAGCTGACGTCCTGCAAAAGGCCTTTGTGATGTCACTGCCACACCCAACCAAACCCTGAAGTGCTAATGTCCTCCTGCTGGCCTGACACTTTGAAGGTTTGAGCTACTCTGTGTGAATCACCCCACTCAATGGGTCTTCATTCTAGGAAGCAAGCCGGCTAGACAATAAAACATCAGAGGCTGCTCCCAATGCTACACTCCGTGTTTCCAAAATTACTACACTTTATGGCCAGAAGAGACCTTTAGAGCATCTAATCTAAGCCCCTGCATATCATGGGCTTCCTGTATAGTACAATAGTTACTTTTTGGGTACAAACATTCCAGAAAGGTATCTAGTCTAAATTAAATGACATTAAGAGATGGAGAATCCATCACTTTCCCTTTTAGTGAGTGCCAGGGGGCTCCATTTCCCCTTCCACTAGCTCCCCATTTACAGTGAGCCAGAGCAGTACCTGCAGCAGGGAGCGGGAGTTCCTGAAGGCCTCAGAGGCGCAGCCCCTGCAGTGTCTCAGGCACGTGGCCTAAGTGCAGGATGATGCGGAGCTGGTGCATCATTTTGGCCGTGACGTCCTCCTGCTGCAAGGGAACGAGAACCTGTCAGAGACTCAAACGCCCCGAGGAATCAGGGGGAATTAAGGGAACCTGGAACCAGCAGTATTTCCACCCAGCACCTGCCCATCAATGAGAGATGAATTCACCTCCTGAACCCCAAAATGGAGTCTTCTTGTCCTTTCTAGAAACCTCCAGAGCCAACCCCCCTCCTTGTAGGGTGAGCTCCTGCTACCTCCTGCTCAGTGCCCTTCACAGATATTCCACCTCCAAACCACAGCTCAAGTCATCAGAACCCTCTTCTCCACCCCGACACAGGTTGGGCTGGGAGGCGGCTCTAACAGGGTGTGCAGGAGGGATTCTGCCAGCAGTGAAGTGGGTTGCAGGGAGGTTGAGATCTTGACCCAAGTCATCCCAGACACTAATGCTAAGTCACACAATGGCAGCATCTACTGTCAGTGGGGTCCAAGCACTATTTCAACCCCACAGTTTTGGATCAACTCCCCACAAGGGGAGGAGAAGAGAACCATCAGCACCACACACACACACACACACACACACACACACACCACTCCTGGTGGTGTGAGGGGAACAAGAGAAAGGACAAAAGAAGTAAGAGATGAAGAGAAAGAAAGGAGGGATGGAGGAAAAGCTAAAAGGAAAAGGACAAACCCTAATGTCCCCATGTCGGACATCAGGAATGGTAACATACGTAAGCCAGTATGTGAAGACTTCAATCTCCCTGGTCATTCTATTACAGATTTAAAAGTCACTATCATTGAACAAAAAAACCTTCAGAAACAGACTTCAAAGAGAAACAGCAGAACTAAAATTCATTTGCAAATTCAACACCATTAATCTGGGCTTGAATAGGGACTGGGAGTGGCTGGCTCACTACAGAAGCAGCTTTTCCTCTCCTGGAATTGACACCTCCTCATCTATTATTGGGAGTGGACTACATCCACCCTGATTTTTGAATTGGCCCTGTCAACACTGGTTCTCCACTTGTGAAGTAACTCCCTGCTCTCCATGTGTCAGTATATAATGCCTGCATCTGTAACTTTCACTCTATGCATCCGAAGAAGTGAGGTTTTTACTCACGAAAGCTTATGCCCAAATAAATCTGTTAGTCTTTAAGGTGCCACCAGACTCCTTGTTGTTTTTGTAGATACAGACTAACATGGCTACCCCCTGATACTTGACACCATGCAAGGCACTAAATTTAGCCGTATGGAGTGGAAATCCATCAACCTCAACAAAAAACTTGCACAGATACAGACAGACATCATCTTCCTCTCCAAATGCAAACAGATGGACATCATACCAAAAGGACGGAAGGTCAAAAATCCATTGCAATCAACATACTACACTGAGTATGGTGAGAGATTGTGCCACACACTCTCTCAAAGAAACTGAGGAAGCACCTGATCAGCATCCTGTACAGCAGACAGGAGAAGATCAAGAATGAGCTCTCAGAACTGGAGACTCTCATACAATACCAGCCTTCTACACAAACTTCCACGTGGCTGGACTTTACAAAAATGAGACAAGCCATTTACAATGCACACTTCACTTCTCTACAGAGGAAAAAGGACTGTAAGTTATCTAAACTAATACCTGCCACTAGGGGCTATAACAATGGTACCCTCAACTCATCTAACAACATTGTCAATCTTTCCAACCACACGCTTAGCCCAGCAGAAGAGTCTGTCCTATCTCGGGGACTCTCTTTCTGTCCCACCGTCCCCACGAACATGATACAGTTCTGCGGTGATCTGGAAGCCTACTTTCCTCGTCTCCGACTCAAGGAATATTTTCAACGCACCACTGAACAGTGCACTGACCCACAGGAACCCTCCTACCAACACTACAAAAAGAAGAATTCTGCGTGGACTCCTCCTGACGGTCGAAATGACAGACTGGACCTCTACATAGAGTGTTTCCGCAGACGTGCACAGGCTGAAATTGTGGACAAACAACATCACTTGTCCCATAACCTCAGCCGTACAGAATGCAATGCCATCCACAGCCTCAGAAACAACTCTGACATTATCATCAAAGGGGCTGACAAAGGAGGTGCTGTAGTCATAATGAACAGGTCAGATTATGAACAGGAGGCTGCCAGGCAACTCTCCAAGACCACATTCTACAGGCCACTATCCTCTGATCCCACTGAGGAATACCAAAAGAAACTACACCATCTGCTCAAGAAACTCCCAGCTACAGTACGGGAACAAATCTACATGGACACACCCCCAGAACCCCGACCAGGGGTATTCTATCTGCTACCCAAGATCCATAAACCCGGAAACCCTGGATGCCCCATCATCTCAGGCATTGGCACTCTGACGGCAGGATTATCTGGCTATTTGGCCTCTCTCCTCAGGCCCTATGCTACCAGCACTCCCAGCTATCTTCAAGACACCACCAACTTCCTGAGGAAACTACAATGCATTGATGTTCTTCCTGGAAACACCATCCTGGCCACCATGCATGTAGAAGCACTTTATACCAATATTCCACATGAGGATGGACTACAAGCTGTCAGGAACAGTATCCCTGATGAGGCCACAGCAAGCCTGGTGGCTGAGCTTTGTGACTTTGTCCTCACCCACAACCACTTCAGATTTGGGGACAACTTATACCTTCAAGTCAGTGGCACTGCTATGGGTACTCGCATGGCCCCACAGTATGCCAACATTTTTATGGCTGACTTAGAACAACGCTTCCTCAGCTCTCGTCCCCTAGTGCCCCTCCTCTACTTGGACTACATTGACGACATCTTCATCATATGGACCTATGGAAAGGAGGCCCTTGAAGAATTCCACCTGGACTTCAACAATTTCCACCCCACCATCAACCTCAGCGTGGACCAGTCCACACAAGAGATCCACTTCCTGGACACTACAGTACAAATAAGTGATGGTCACATAAACACCACCCTATACCGGAAACCTACTGACCGCTATACGTATCTACATGCCTTCGGCTTCCATCCAAGACACATCACACGATCCATTGTCTACAGCCAAGCCCTAAGATACAACCGAATTTGCTCCAACCCCTCAGACAGAGACAAACACCTACAAGATCTTTATCAAGCATTCGTAAAACTACAATACCCACCTGGGGAAGTGAGGAAACAGATTGACAGAGCAAGACGGGTACCCAGAAATCACCTACTACAGGACAGGCCCAACAAGAACAAGAACAGAACACCACTGGCCATCACATACAGCCCCCAGCTAAAACCTCTCCAGCGCATTATCCACGATCTACAACCTATCCTGGAAAATGATCCCTCACTCTCACAGACCTTGGGAGGCAGGCCACTCCTCGCTTACAGACAACCCCCCAACCTGAAGCAAATACTCACCAGCAACTACACACCACACCACAGAAACACCAACCCAGGAACCTATCCCCGTAGCAAACCTCGTTGCCTACTCTGTCCCCATATCTACTCTGGCAACAGCATCAGAGGACCCAACCACATCAGCCACACCATCAGGGACTCATTCACCTGCACATCCACTAATGTCATATATGCCATCATGTGCCAGCAATGCCCCTCTCCCATGTACATTGGCCAAACCGGACAGTCCCTCCGCAAATGAATAAATGGACACAAATCGGACATCAGGAGTGGTAACATACATAAGCCAGTAAGTGAACACTTCAATCTCCCTGGTCATTCTATTACAGATTTAAAAGTCACTATCATTGAACAAAAAAACTTCAGAAACAGACTTCAAAGAGAAACAGCAGAACTAAAATTCATTTGCAAATTCAACACCATTAATCTGGGCTTGAATAGGGACTGGGAGTGGCTGGCTCACTACAGAAGCAGCTTTTCCTCTCCTGGAATTGACACCTCCTCATCTATTATTGGGAGTGGACTACATCCACCCTGATTTTTGAATTGGCCCTGTCAACACTGGTTCTCCACTTGTGAAGTAACTCCCTGCTCTCCATGTGTCAGTATATAATGCCTGCATCTGTAACTTTCACTCTATGCATCCGAAGAAGTGAGGTTTTTACTCACGAAAGCTTATGCCCAAATAAATCTGTTAGTCTTTAAGGTGCCACCAGACTCCTTGTTGTTTTTGTAGATACAGACTAACATGGCTACCCCCTGATACTTGACACCATGCAAGGCACTAAATTTAGCCGTATGGAGTGGAAATCCATCAACCTCAACAAAAAACTTGCACAGATACAGACAGACATCATCTTCCTCTCCAAATGCAAACAGATGGACATCATACCAAAAGGACGGAAGGTCAAAAATCCATTGCAATCAACATACTACACTGAGTATGGTGAGAGATTGTGCCACACACTCTCTCAAAGAAACTGAGGAAGCACCTGATCAGCATCCTGTACAGCAGACAGGAGAAGATCAAGAATGAGCTCTCAGAACTGGAGACTCTCATACAATACCAGCCTTCTACACAAACTTCCACGTGGCTGGACTTTACAAAAATGAGACAAGCCATTTACAATGCACACTTCACTTCTCTACAGAGGAAAAAGGACTGTAAGTTATCTAAACTAATACCTGCCACTAGGGGCTATAACAATGGTACCCTCAACTCATCTAACAACATTGTCAATCTTTCCAACCACACGCTTAGCCCAGCAGAAGAGTCTGTCCTATCTCGGGGACTCTCTTTCTGTCCCACCGTCCCCACGAACATGATACAGTTCTGCGGTGATCTGGAAGCCTACTTTCCTCGTCTCCGACTCAAGGAATATTTTCAACGCACCACTGAACAGTGCACTGACCCACAGGAACCCTCCTACCAACACTACAAAAAGAAGAATTCTGCGTGGACTCCTCCTGACGGTCGAAATGACAGACTGGACCTCTACATAGAGTGTTTCCGCAGACGTGCACAGGCTGAAATTGTGGACAAACAACATCACTTGTCCCATAACCTCAGCCGTACAGAATGCAATGCCATCCACAGCCTCAGAAACAACTCTGACATTATCATCAAAGGGGCTGACAAAGGAGGTGCTGTAGTCATAATGAACAGGTCAGATTATGAACAGGAGGCTGCCAGGCAACTCTCCAAGACCACATTCTACAGGCCACTATCCTCTGATCCCACTGAGGAATACCAAAAGAAACTACACCATCTGCTCAAGAAACTCCCAGCTACAGTACGGGAACAAATCTACATGGACACACCCCCAGAACCCCGACCAGGGGTATTCTATCTGCTACCCAAGATCCATAAACCCGGAAACCCTGGATGCCCCATCATCTCAGGCATTGGCACTCTGACGGCAGGATTATCTGGCTATTTGGCCTCTCTCCTCAGGCCCTATGCTACCAGCACTCCCAGCTATCTTCAAGACACCACCAACTTCCTGAGGAAACTACAATGCATTGATGTTCTTCCTGGAAACACCATCCTGGCCACCATGCATGTAGAAGCACTTTATACCAATATTCCACATGAGGATGGACTACAAGCTGTCAGGAACAGTATCCCTGATGAGGCCACAGCAAGCCTGGTGGCTGAGCTTTGTGACTTTGTCCTCACCCACAACCACTTCAGATTTGGGGACAACTTATACCTTCAAGTCAGTGGCACTGCTATGGGTACTCGCATGGCCCCACAGTATGCCAACATTTTTATGGCTGACTTAGAACAACGCTTCCTCAGCTCTCGTCCCCTAGTGCCCCTCCTCTACTTGGACTACATTGACGACATCTTCATCATATGGACCTATGGAAAGGAGGCCCTTGAAGAATTCCACCTGGACTTCAACAATTTCCACCCCACCATCAACCTCAGCGTGGACCAGTCCACACAAGAGATCCACTTCCTGGACACTACAGTACAAATAAGTGATGGTCACATAAACACCACCCTATACCGGAAACCTACTGACCGCTATACGTATCTACATGCCTTCGGCTTCCATCCAAGACACATCACACGATCCATTGTCTACAGCCAAGCCCTAAGATACAACCGAATTTGCTCCAACCCCTCAGACAGAGACAAACACCTACAAGATCTTTATCAAGCATTCGTAAAACTACAATACCCACCTGGGGAAGTGAGGAAACAGATTGACAGAGCAAGACGGGTACCCAGAAATCACCTACTACAGGACAGGCCCAACAAGAACAAGAACAGAACACCACTGGCCATCACATACAGCCCCCAGCTAAAACCTCTCCAGCGCATTATCCACGATCTACAACCTATCCTGGAAAATGATCCCTCACTCTCACAGACCTTGGGAGGCAGGCCACTCCTCGCTTACAGACAACCCCCCAACCTGAAGCAAATACTCACCAGCAACTACACACCACACCACAGAAACACCAACCCAGGAACCTATCCCCGTAGCAAACCTCGTTGCCTACTCTGTCCCCATATCTACTCTGGCAACAGCATCAGAGGACCCAACCACATCAGCCACACCATCAGGGACTCATTCACCTGCACATCCACTAATGTCATATATGCCATCATGTGCCAGCAATGCCCCTCTCCCATGTACATTGGCCAAACCGGACAGTCCCTCCGCAAATGAATAAATGGACACAAATCGGACATCAGGAGTGGTAACATACATAAGCCAGTAAGTGAACACTTCAATCTCCCTGGTCATTCTATTACAGATTTAAAAGTCACTATCATTGAACAAAAAAACTTCAGAAACAGACTTCAAAGAGAAACAGCAGAACTAAAATTCATTTGCAAATTCAACACCATTAATCTGGGCTTGAATAGGGACTGGGAGTGGCTGGCTCACTACAGAAGCAGCTTTTCCTCTCCTGGAATTGACACCTCCTCATCTATTATTGGGAGTGGACTACATCCACCCTGATTTTTGAATTGGCCCTGTCAACACTGGTTCTCCACTTGTGAAGTAACTCCCTGCTCTCCATGTGTCAGTATATAATGCCTGCATCTGTAACTTTCACTCTATGCATCCGAAGAAGTGAGGTTTTTACTCACGAAAGCTTATGCCCAAATAAATCTGTTAGTCTTTAAGGTGCCACCAGACTCCTTGTTGTTTTCCTAATATCCCCAGTGATTCTACGGGACAAAATCCCAGGGAGGGAATAAAATTCTGCCACCTTAAACTAGTGTTTTCCATGCCTAGAATTCAGATGGCACCAGGTGGATCAGACTGAACAGGTTACAAACCTCTCCGAGGCACTTACTTTCTCAACAGGGACTTCTGTTTTCTAGTAAAATGGGTAAAAGGAAAGGAGAAAACTTGAAAGAGGCTCCTGCTCACACTCACATATGTGAACCCTAATACTCTCTCAGTCCTCAAAGAGAGCTCGAGAAGGAGACTTGCTGAAGCAAAGCCACAGGGGTCTCTGAGGTTTCCCTGGCCCTGCGCCCCTGTTTTGCCTGGCTGATGTGAGCATCTCTCTCTGAGGTCACCACCTCCCTAAAAACTTTGACCAATAGGCTGAGCTCCTGCAAAAGGCCTTTGTGATGTCACTGCCACACCCACCCATCCCCTGAAGTGCTAATATCCTGCTGCTGGCCTGACATTTTGAAGGTTTGAGCTACTCTCTGTGGATCACCCCACTCAATGCGTCTTCATTCTAGGAAGCAAGCCGGTTAGACAGTAAAACATTAGAGGCTGCTCCCAATGCTACACTCAGTGTTTCCAAAATTAATACACTTTATGGCCAGAAGAGACCTTTAGAGCATCTCATCTAACCCCCTGCATATCATAGGCTTCCTGTATAGGACAATAGTTACTTTTTGGGCACAAACATTCCAGAAAGGCATCTAGTTTCATTCAATGACTTCAAGAGATGGAGAATCCACCACTTTCCCTTTCACTGAGTGCCAGGGGGCTCCATTTCCCCTTCCACTTGCTCGCCATTTACAGTGAGCCAGAGCAGTACCTGCAACAGGGAGCGGGAGTTGCTGAAGGCCTCAGAGGCACAACCCCTGCAGTGTCTCAGGCACCTGGCGCAAGTGATGGATGATGCGGAGCTGGTGCCTCACTTTGGCCGTGACGCCATCCTGCTGCAAGGGAATGAGAACCTGTCAGACTCAAACGCCCCGAGGAATCAGGGGGAATTAAGGGCACCTGGAACCAGCAGTATTTCCACTCAGCACCTGCCCACCACTGAGGGATGAATTCACCTCCTGAATCCCAGAATGGAGTCTTCTTGTCCTTTCTAGCAACCTCCAGTGCCAATCCCCCTCCTTCTAGGGTGAGCTCCTGCTACCTCCCCCTAAGTGTCCTTGACAGCTGTTCCACCTCCAAACCACAGCTTAAGTCATCAGAAACCTCTTCTAGACCCCCACCAAGGTTGGGCTGGGAGGCGGGTCTAGCAGTGGGGGCAGGAGGGATTCTGGCAGCAGTGAAGTGGGTTGCGGGGAGGTTGAGATCTTGCCCAAGTCATCCGAGACACTAACGCTAAGCCACAGGATGGCAGCATCTAGTGTCTGTGGAGTCCAAGCACTATTTCAACCCCACAGTTTTGGATGAACTTCCCACAAGGGAGGAAGGAGGGATGGTGGAAAAGGTAAAACGAAAAGGACAAACCCTAATGTCCCCAGTGATTCCACAGGACAAAATCCCGTGTGGACTACAAAATTCTGTCACCTTGAACTAGTGTTTTCCATGCCTAGAATTCAACGGGCACCAGGTGGATCAGACTGAGCAGGTTCAAAAACCTCTTGGAGGCTCTTACCTTCTAAACAGGGACGTCTGTTTTCTAGTAAAATCAGTAAAAGGGAAGGAGAAAACTCGAAAGAGGCTCCTGCTCTCACTCACATATGTGAACCCTAATACTCTCTCAGTCCTCAAAGAGAGACCTCGAGAAGGAGACTTGCTAAAGCAAAGCCACAGGGGTCTCTGAGGTTTCCCTGGCCCTGCGCCCCTGACTGATGTCAGCATCTCTCTCTGAGGTCACCACCTCCCTAACACCTTTGACCAATACGCTGAGATACTGCATGTAGCGGTGCGGCCTGGCTCCCAGGCGCCCCAGGAAGTCAAGGCCACCGCGGCCTGTCCCCACCCCCCGGAAGTCAAGGGGCGGGACAGGAAGTATAAAGGCCAAGCCACAGCGCTCAGTAGCTGGCCGGCAGCGGGAGAGGACAGACGCTGGTGCCCGAGCTCCCGCGGACCTGAGCCTGCCGAGAGCCCGGTATCCTGAGGAACGGTCTGAGCTTCCCCCGCCAAGGGCCCAGAGGGAGTGACAGACCTACCTGCTGCTCGGGGCCCGGAGGAGCCCATGATCTGCGACCCAGCAGACGGAACTCAGGAGGAACAGGTACCCATGGAGGAGGAGATGGGAAGTGGCCCGGGGATAGCAGACCCCGAACCCATGTCAGTGTGTTGCGGTCAGGATCCCCACTGACTGCGCGGCAGACGGACTGCTGCGGATAGGGCCCCGGGCTGGAACACAGTGGAGTGGGTGGGCCTGTGTTCCCCCCTGCCACCCCGTGCTGAGTGGCAGTCTCTCCTCCTCCTTGTCCAAGGGGCCTGGGCCTCTGACTGATGATTGGTTTGCTGCCCCGCCCTGACCTAGGGCCTGGGCTAACCCAAACTGACCCAGCTCCTGCTACAAGGCCTGGGCCGCTGACTGACTACTGGTTTGTTCCCCGCCCTGACCCAGGGCCGGAGCTGTTGATTGTGTGCTCAGTCCCTGCATAAGGGCCTGAGCTCTGAACTGTTGATTGTGTGCTCAGTCCCTGCATAAGGGCCTGAGCTCTGAACTGTTGATTGTGTGCTCAGTCCCTGCACAAAGGCCTGAGCGCCGAACTGCTAATTGTGTGCTCAGCCCCTACCCAAAGGTCTGGGCCCTAACTGTTATTCGCTTTGTAGCAGGGCGGCCTGGCTCCCAGGTACCCCAGGAAGGGACAAGCCCCACCCCGGAACTACTACACTGCAAAAGGCCTTTGTGATGTCACTGCCACACCCACCCATCCCCTGAAGTGCTAATGTCCTGCTGCTGGCCTGACACTTTGAAGGTTTCAGCTACTCTCTGTGGATCACCCCACTCGATGCGTCTTCATTCTAGGAAGCAAGCCGGCTAGACAGTAAAGCATCAGAGGCTGCTCCCAATGCTACACTCAGTGTTTCCAAAATTACTACACTTTATGGCCAGAAGAGACCTTTAGAACATCTCATCTAACCCCCTGCATATCATAGGATTCCTGTATAGTACAATAGGTACTTTTTGGGCACACACATTCCAGAAAGGCATCTAGTCTTCATGAAATGACATCAAGAGATGGAGAATCCACCACTTTCCCTTTTACTGAGTGCCAGGGGGCTGCATTTCCCCTTCCACTAGCACCCCATTTACAGTGAGCCAGAGCAGTACCTGCAGCAGGGAGCGGGAGTTGCTGATGGCCTCAGAGGCACAGCCCCTGCAGTGTCTAAGGCACCTGGCACAAGTGCCGGATGATGCGGAGCTGGTGCATCACTCTGGCCATGACGTCCTCCTGCTGCAAGGGAACGAGAACCTGTCAAAGACTCAAACGCCCCGAGGAATCAGGGGGAATTAAGGGCACCTGGAACCAGCAGTATTTAAACTGACTACCTGCCCACCACTGAGGGATGAATTCACCTCCTGAATCCCAGAATGGAGTCTTCTTGTCCTTTCTAGTAACCTCCAGTGCCAACCCACCACCTTGTAGGGTGAGCTCCTGCTACCTCCCCCTCAGTACCCTTGACAGCTGTTCCACCTCCAAACCACAGCTCAAGTTATCAGAACCCTCTTCTCCACCCCCACCCAGGTTGGGCAGGGAGGCGGCTCTAGCAGGGGGGGCAGGAGGGATTCTGCCAGCAGTGAAGTGGGTTGCGGGGAGGTTGAGATCTTGCCCCAATCATCCCAGACACTAATGCTAAGCCACAGGATGGCAGCATCTAGTGTCATTGGAGTTCAAGCACTATTTCAACCCCACAGTTTTGGATCAACTTCCCACAAGGGGAGGTGAAGAGCACCCCCAGCAACACACACACACACACACACACACACACACACACACACACACACACACACACACACCACTCCTGGTGGTGGCAGGTGAACAGGAGAAAGGACAAAAGAAGTAAGAGATGAAGAGAAAGGAAGGAGGGATGGAGGAAAAGGTAAAACGAAAATGACAAACACTAATGTCCCCTGTGATTCTACGGGACAAAATCCCACAGAGGAAATAAAATTCTGCCACCTTAACCTAGTGTTTTCCATGCCTAGAATTCAGCTGGCACCAGATGGATCAGACTGAGCAGGTTCCAAAACCTCTTGGAGGCTCTTACCTTCTAAATAGGGACGTCTGTTTTCTAGTAAAATCCGTCAAAGGAAAGGAGAAAACTCCAAAGAGGCTCCTGCTCGCACTCACACATGTGAACACTAATACTCTCTCAGTCCTCAAAGAGAGACCTCGAGAAGGAGACTTGCTGAAGCAATAACAGACACTTGGTGGGATAACTCACATGACTGGAGTACTGTCATGGATGGATATAAACTGTTCAGGAAGGACAGGCAGGGCAGAAAAGGTGGGGGAGTTGCATTGTATGTAAGAGAGGAGTATGAGTGCTCAGAGGTCCGGTATGAAACTGTAGAAAAACCTGAGAGTCTCTGGATAAAGTTGAGAAGTGTGAGCAACAAGGGAGATGTCACGGTTGGAGTCTGGTATAGACCACCAGACCAGGGGGATGAGGTGGACGAGGCTTTCTTCTGGCAACTAGCAGAAGTTGCTAGATCGCAGGCCCTGGTTCTCATGGGAGACTTTAATCACCCTGATATCTGCTAGGAGAGCAATACAGCGGTGAACAGTCAATCCAGGAAGTTTTTGGAAAGTGTAGGGCACAATTTCCTGGTGCAAGTGCTGGAGGAACCAACTAGGGGCAGAGCTTTTCTCGACCTGCTGCTCACAAACAGGGAAGAATTAGTAGGGGAAGCAAAAGTGGATGGGAACCTGGGAGGCAGTGACCATGAGATGGTCGAGTTCAGGATCCTGACACAAGGAAGAAAGGAGAGCAGCAGAATACGGACCCTGGACTTCAGAAAAGCAGACTTTGACTCCCTCAGGGAACCGATGGGCAGGATCCCCTGGGAGAATAACATGAAGGGCAAAGGGGTCCAGGAGAGCTGGCTGTATTTTAAAGAATCCTTATTGCGGTTGCAGGAACAAACCATCCCGATGTGTAGAAAGAATAGTAAATATGGCAGGCGACCAGCTTGGCTAAACAGTGAAATCCTTGCTGATCTTAAACGCAAAAAAGAAGCTTACAAGAAGTGGAAGATTGGACAAATGACCAGGGAGGAGTATAAAAATATTGCTCAGGCATGCAGGAGTGAAATCAGGAAGGCCAAATCACACTTGGAGTTGCAGCTAGCAAGAGATGTTAAGAGTAACAAGAAGGGTTTCTTCAGGTATGTTAGCAACAAGAAGAAAGTCAAGGAAAGTGTGGGCCCCTTACTGAATGAGGGAGGCAACCTAGTGACTGAGGATGTGGAAAAAGCTAATGTACTCAATGCTTTTTTTGCCTCTGTCTTCACGAACAAGGTCAGCTCCCAGACTGCTGCACTGGGCAGCACAATATGGGGAGAAGGTGACCAGCCCTCTGTGGAGAAAGAAGTGGTTCGGGACTATTTAGAAAAACTGGACGTGCACAACTCCATGGGGCTGGATGCGCTGCATCCGAGGGTGCTAAAGGACTTGGCGGATGAGATTGCACAGCCATTAGCCATTATTTTTGAAAACTCATGGCGATCGAGGGAGGTCCCGGATGACTGGAAAAAGGCTAATGTAGTGCCCATCTTTAAAAAAGGGAAGGAGGAGGATCCGGGGAACTACAGGCCAGTCAGCCTCACCTCAGTCCCTGGAAAAATCATGGAGCAGGTCCTCAAGGAATCAATTATGAAACACTTAGAGGAGAGGAAAGTGATCAGGAACAGTCAGCATGGATTCACCAAGGGGAAGTCGTGCCTGACTAACCTAATTGCCTTCTATGATGAGATAACTGGCTCTGTGGAGGAGGGGAAAGCAGTGGATGTGTTATTCCTTGACTTTAGCAAAACTTTTGATACGCTCTCCCACAGTATTCTTGCCACCAAGTTAAAGAAGTATGGGATGGATGAATGGACTGTAAGGTGGATAGAAAGCTGGCTGGATCGTCGGGCTCAACGGGTAGTGATCAATGGCTCCATGTCTAGTTGGCAGCCGGTTTCAAGCGGAGTAGTGCCCCAAGGGTCGGTCCTGGGGCCGGTTTTGTTTAATATCTTTATTAATGATCTGGAGGATGGTGTGGACTGCACTCTCAGCAAGTTTGCAGATGACACTAAACTAGGAGGCGTGGTAGATACGCTAGAGGGTAGGGATCGGATACAGAGGGACCTAGACAAATTAGAGGATTGGGCCAAAAAAAACCTGATGAAGTTCAACAAGGACAAGTGCAGAGTCCTGCACTTAGGACGGAAGAATCCCATGCACTGCTACAGACTAGGGACCGAATGGCTAGGTAGCAGTTCTGCAGAAAAGGACCTAGGGGTCACAGTGGACGAGAAGCTGGATATGAGTCAACAGTGTGCTCTTGTTGCCAAGAAGGCTAACGGCATTTTGGGCTGTATAAGTAGGGGCATTGCCAGCAGATCGAGGAACGTGATCGTTCCCCTTTATTCGACATTGGTGAGGCCTCATCTGGAATACTGTGTCCAGTTTTGGGCCTGTGGAAGCAGAGAAAGAGCTCACAGGAAGGGGATGCAATGCATGACAGTTCGTTAGCAAGAGTTAGGCTAACTGTAATCCTAATAACGCGAGATTTGTAGAAGCGAGGAATGTGTGAGGCGGGTGAGAAAGAACTGTGTAAGAAGTCATTATGACCTGGTATAGATAAGGTGTAGAAGACCTTGTGTAGATAAGGTATAGAAAATATTGTATGTTGGCAAGAGTCAAAACAAGTGAAGAAATGAGATATCAAGATGGCCTATGTATAAACAAAACGCAGCTGTCCCTCGTTATTTCTGTAATGAAAGGTATAAATGCTTGCTGTAATTAGTTACCTGGGAGAGACCTGCTTAGCTCTCTCCCTCTGGGCAATTGTGAGAGTTAATAAAGCATCTGACTTGCTGTACCTAAACAAATAGTGAGAACTCTGTTTTTCTCCGACAGGCCCCACACTACAAGAAGGATGTGGAAAAATTGGAAAGAGTCCAGTGGAGAGCAACAAAAATGATTAGGGGTCTGGAGCACATGACTTATGAGGAGAGGCTGAGGGAACTGGGATTGTTTAGTCTCCAGAAGAGAAGAATGAGGGGGGATTTGATAGCAGCCTTCAACTACGTGAAGGGGGGTTCCAAAGAGGATGGAGCTCGGTTGTTCTCAGTGGTGGCAGATGACAGAACAAGGAGCAATGGTCTCAAGTTGCAGTGGGGGAGGTCCAGGTTGGATATTAGGAAACACTATTTCACTAGGAGGGTGGTGAAGCACTGGAATGCGTTAACTAGGGAGGTGGTGGAGGCTCCTTCCTTGGAGGTTTTTAAGGCCCGGCTTGACAAAGCCCTGGCTGGGATGATTTAGTTGGGAATTGGTCCTGCTTTGAGGACGGGGTTGGAGTAGATGACCTCTTGAGGTCCCTTCCAACCCTGATATTCTATGATTCTATGATTCTATGAAAGTCACAGGGGTCTCTGAGGTTTCCCTGGCCCTAAGCCCCTGTCCTGCCTGGCTGATGTCAGCATCTCTCTCGGAGGTTACCACCTCCCTAACACCTTTGACCAATAGGCTGAGGTCCTGAAAAGGCCTTTGTGATGTCACTGCCACACCCACCCATCCCCGGAAGTGCTAATGTCCTGCTGCTGGCCTGACACTTTGAAGGTTTGAGCTACTCTGTGTGGATCACCCCACTCAATGCGTCTTCATTCTAGGAAGCAAGCCGGCTAGACAGTAAAGCATCAGAGGCTGCTCCCAATGCTACACTCAGTGTTTCCAAAATTTGTAGACTTTATGGCCACAAGAGACCTTTAGAGCATCTCATCTAAGCCCCTGCATATCATAGGCCTCCTGTATAGTACAATAGTTACTTTTTGGGCACACACATTCCAGAAAGGCATCTAGTCTTCATTCAATGACATCAAGAGATGGAGAATCCACCACTTTCCCTTTTAGTGAGTGCCAGGGGGCTCCATTTCCCCTTCCACTAGCTCGCCATTTACAGGGAGACAGAGCAGTACCTGCAGCAGGGAGCGGGAGTTGCTGAAGGCCTCAGAGGCGCAGCCCCTGCAGTGTCTCAGGCACATGGCGCAAGTGCCGGATGATGCGGAGCTGGTGCATCACTTTGGCCGTGACGTCCTCCTGCTGCAAGGGAACGAGAACCTGTCAGAGACTCAAACGCCCCGAGGAATCAGGGGGAATTAAGGGCACCTGGAACCAGCAGTATTTAAACTGACTACCTGCCCACCACTGAGGCATGAATTCACCTCCTGAACCCCAGAATGGAGTCTTCTTGTCCTTTCTAGTAACCTCCAGTGCCAATCCCCCTCCTTCTAGGGTGAGCTCCTGCTACCTCCCCCTCAGTGTCCTTGACAGCTGTTCCACCTCCAAACCACAGCTTAAGTCATCAGAAACCTCTTCTAGACCCCCACCAAGGTTGGGCTGGGAGGCGGGTCTAGCAGTGGGGGCAGGAGGGATTCTGGCAGCAGTGAAGTGGGTTGCGGGAAGGTTGAGATCTTGCCCAAGTCATCCGAGACACTAACGCTAAGCCACAGGATGGCAGCATCTAGTGTCTGTGGAGTCCAAGCACTATTTCAACCCCACAGTTTTGGATGAACTTCCCACAAGAGGAGGTGAAGATCATCCCCAGCAACACACACACACACACACACACACACACACACACACACACACACACACACACACACACACACACACACACACACACACACACACACACACACACACACACACACACACACACACACACACACACACACACACACACACACACACACACACACACACACACACACACACACACACACACACCACTCCTGGTGCTGGGAGGGGAACAGGAGAAAGGACAAAAGAAGTAAGAGATGAAGAGAAAGGAAGGAGGGATGGTGGAAAAGGTAAAACGAAAAGGACAAACCCTAATGTCCCCAGTGATTCCACGGGACAAAATCCCGTGTGGACTACAAAATTCTGTCACCTTGAACTAGTGTTTTCCATGCCTAGAATTCAACGGGCACCAGGTGGATCAGACTGAGCAGGTTCAAAAACCTCTTGGAGGCTCTTACCTTCTAAACAGGGACGTCTGTTTTCTAGTAAAATCAGTAAAAGGGAAGGAGAAAACTCGAAAGAGGCTCCTGCTCTCACTCACATACGTGAACCCTAATACTCTCTCAGTCCTCAAAGAGAGACCTCGAGAAGGAGACTTGCTAAAGCAAAGCCACAGGGGTCTCTGAGGTTTCCCTGGCCCTGCGCCCCTGACTGATGTCAGCATCTCTCTCTGAAGTCACCACCTCCCTAACACCTTTGACCAATACGCTGAGATACTGCATGTAGCGGGGCGGCCTGGCTCCCAGGCGCCCCAGGAAGTCAAGGCCACCGCGGCCTGTCCCCACCCCCCGGAAGTCAAGGGGCGGGACAGGAAGTATAAAGGCCAAGCCACAGCGCTCAGTAGCTGGCCGGCAGCGAGAGAGGACAGACGCTGGTGCCCGAGCTCCCGCGGACCTGAGCCTGCCGAGAGCCCGGTATCCTGAGGAACGGTCTGAGCTTCCCCCGCCAAGGGCCCAGAGGGAGTGACAGACCTACCTGCTGCTCGGGGCCCGGAGCAGCCCATGATCTGCGACCCAGCAGACGGAACTCAGGAGGAACAGGTACCCATGGAGGAGGAGATGGGAAGTGGCCCGGGGATAGCAGACCCCGAACCCATGTCAGTGTGTTGCGGTCAGGATCCCCACTGACTGCGCGGCAGACGGACTGCTGCGGATAGGGCCCCAGGCTGGAACACAGTGGAGTGGGTGGGCCTGTGTTCCCCCCTGCCACCCCGTGCTGGGTGGCAGTCTCTCCTCCTCCTTGTCCAAGGGGCCTGGGCCTCTGACTGATGATTGGTTTGCTGCCCCGCCCTGACCTAGGGCCTGGGCTAACCCAAACTGACCCAGCTCCTGCTACAAGGCCTGGGCCGCTGACTGACTACTGGTTTGTTCCCCGCCCTGACCCAGGGCCGGACCTGTTGATTGTGTGCTCAGTCCCTGCATAAGGGCCTGAGCTCTGAACTGTTGATTGTGTGCTCAGTCCCTGCATAAGGGCCTGAGCTCTGAACTGCTAATTGTGTGCTCAGCCCCTACCCAAAGGTCTGGGCCCTAACTGTTATTCGCTTTGTAGCGGGGCGGCCTGGCTCCCAGGTACCCCAGGAAGGGACGAGCCCCACCCCGGAACTACTACACTGCAAAAGGCCTTTGTGATGTCACTGCCACACCCACCCATCCCCTGAAGTGCTAATGTCCTGCTGCTGGCCTGACACTTTGAAGGTTTCAGCTACTCTCTGTGGATCACCCCACTCGATGCGTCTTCATTCTAGGAAGCAAGTCGGCTAGACAGTAAAGCATCAGAGGCTGCTCCCAATGCTACACTCAGTGTTTCCAAAATTACTACACTTTATGGCCAGAAGAGACCTTTAGAACATCTCATCTAACCCCCTGCATATCATAGGCTTCCTTTATAGTACAATAGGTACTTTTTGGGCACACACATTCTAGAAAGGCATCTAGTCTTCCTTCAATGACATCAAGAGATGGAGAATCCACCACTTTCCCTTTTAGTGAGTGCCAGGGGGCTCCATTTCCCCTTCCACTAGCTCCCCATTTACAGTGAGCCAGAGCAGTACCTGCAGCAGGGAGAGGGAGTTGCTAAGGCCTCAGAGGAACAGCCCCTGCAGTGTCTCAGGCACATGGCGTAAGTGCCGGATGATGCGGAGCTGGTGCATCCCTTTGGCCGTGACGTCCTCCTCCTGCAAGGGAACGAGAACCTGTCAGAGACTCAAATGCCCCGAGGAATCAGGGGCAATTAAGGACACCTGGAACCAGCAGTATTTACACCCAGCACCTGCCCACCACTGAGGGATGAATTCACCTCCTGAACCCCAGAATGGAGTCGTCTTCTCCTTTCTAGTAACCTCCAGTGCCAACCCCCGTCCTTGTAGGGTGAGCTCCTGCTACCTCCCCCTCAGTGCCCTTGACAGCTGTTCCACCTCCAAACCACAGCTCAAGTTATCAGAACCCTCTTCTCCACCCCCACCCAGGTTGGCCAGGGAGGCGGCTCTAGCAGGGGGGGCAGGTGGGATTCTGGCAGCAGTGAAGTGGGTTGCGGGGAGGTTGAGATCTTGCCCCAAGTCATCCCAGACACTAATGCTAAACCACACGATGGCAGCATCTAGTGTCAGTGGAGTCCAAGCACTATTTCAACCATACAGTTTTGGATCAACTCCCAACAAGGGGAGGTGAAGAGCACCCCCAGCAACACACACACACACACACACACACATATATACCACTCCTGGTGGTGGGAGGGGAACAAGAGAAAGGACAAAAGAAGTAAAAGATGAAGAGAAAGGAAGGAGGGATGGAGGAAAAGGTAAAACGAAAAGGACAAACCCTGATGTCCCCAGTGATTCTACCAGACAAAATTACAGGGAGGGATTAAAATTCTGCCACCTTGAACTAGTGTTTTCCATGCCTAGAATTCAGCTGGCACCAGATGGATCAGACTGAGCAGGTTCCAAAACCTCTTGGAGGCTCTTACTTTCTAAACAGGGATGTCTGTTTTCTAGTAAAATCAGTAAAAGGAAAGGAGACAACTCGAAAGAGGCTCCTGCTCTCACTCAAATACGTGAATCCTAATACTCTCTCAGTCCTCAAGAGAAACCTCGAGAAGGAGACTTGCTGAAGCAAAGCCACAGGGGTCTCTGAGGTTTCCCTGGCCATGCGCCCCTGTCCTGCCTCGCTGATGGCAGCATCTCTCTCTGAGGTTACCACCTCCCTAACACTTTTGACCAATATGCTGAGGTCCTGCAAATACCTTTGTGATATCACTGCCACCAATCAAACCCTTAAGTGCTAATGTCCTGCTGCTGGCCTGACACTATGAAGGTTTGAGCTACTCTCTGTGGATCACCCCACTCAATGCGTAATGGTTGAGCCATTACAAACATTGAATCTCTCACACTTGTTATCTAACTGTCTGTCTGTACTCGGCTAGCTTGATTATCACTTCAAAAGATTTTTTTCTCTTAATTAATTGGCCTCTCAGAGGTGGTAAGACAACTCCCACCTGTTTATGCTCTCTGTATGTGTGTATATATATATCCTCAATATATGTTCCATTCTATATGCATCCGAAGAAGTGGGCTGTAGTCCACGAAAGCTTATGCTCTAATAAATTTGTTAGTCTCTAAGGTGCCACAAGTCCTCCTGTTCTTCTTCATTCTAGGAAGCAAGTGGGCTAGACAGTAAAACATCAGAGGCTGCTCCCAATGCTACACTCAGTGTTTCCAAATTAGTAGACTTTATGGCCACAAGAGACCTTTAGAGCATCTAATCTAAGCCACTGCATATCATAGGCTTCCTGTATAGTACAATAGTTACTCTTTGGGCACACACATTCCAGAAAGGCATCTAGTCTTCATTCAATGACATCAAGAGATGGAGAATCCACCACTTTCCCTTTTAGTGAGTGCCAGGGGGTTCCATTTCCCCTTCCACTAGCACCCCATTTACAGTGAGCCAGAGCAGTACCTGCAGCAGGGAGTGGGAGTTGCTGATGTCCACAGAGCCACAGCCCTTGCAGTGTCAACTTCCCACAAGGGGAGGTGAAGAGCACCCCCAGCAACACACACACACACACACACCACTCCTGGTGGTGGGAGGGGAACAAGAGAAAGCAAGGAGGGATGGAGGAAAAGGTAAAACGAAAAGGACAAACCCTAATGTCCCCAGTGATTCTACGGCACAAAATCCCAGGTGGGCTATAAAATTCTGCCACCTTGAACTAGTGTTTTCCATGCCTAGAATTCAGCTGGCACCAGATGGATCAGACTGCAGACTGAGCAGGTTAAAAACCTCTCCAAGGTTCTTACCTTCTCAACAGGCACGTCTGTTTTCTAGTAAAATCAATAAAAGGAGAAACTCGAAAGAGGTTCCTCCTCGCACTCACATACTTGAACCCTAATACTCTCTGAGTCCTAAAAAGGGAGACCTCGAGAAGGAGACTTGCTAAAGCAAAGCCAAAGGGGTCTCTGAGGTTTCCCTGGCCCTGCGCTCCTGTCCTGCCTGGCTGATGTCAGCATCTCTCTCTCAGGTAACCACCTCCCTAACACCTTTGACCCATAGGCTGAGGTCCAGGATAAGGCCTTTGTGATATCACTGCCACACCCAACCAAACCCTAAAGTGCTAATGTCCTGCTACTGGCCTGACACTTTGAAGGTTTGAGCTACTCTCTGTGGATCACCCCACTCAATGCATCCTCATTCTAGGAAGCAAGCGGGCTAGACAGTAAAACATCAGAGGCTGCTCCCAATGCTACACTCAGTGTTTCCAAAATTAGTAGACTTTATGGTCAGAAGAGACCTTTAGAGCATCTTATCTAACCCGCTGCATATCATAGGCTTACTGTATAGTACAATAGTTACTCTTTGGGCACACACATTCCAGAAAGGCATCTAGTCTTCATTCAATGACATCAAGAGATGGAGAATCCACCACTTTCCCTTTTAGTGAGGGCCAGGGGGCTCCATTTCCCCTTCCACTAGCTCCCCAGTTACAGTGAGCCAGAGCAGTACCTGCAGCAGGGAGCGGGAGTTGCTGAAGGCCTCAGAGGAACAGCCCCTGCAGTGTCTCAGGCACCTGGCGCAAGTGCCGGATGATGCGGAGCTGGTGCATCACTTTGGCCGTGACGTCCTCCTGCTGCAAGGGAACGAGAACCTGTCAGAGACTCAAAGGCCCCGAGGAATCAGGGGGAATTAAGGGCACCTGGAACCAGCAGTATTTCCACCCACCACCTGCCCACCGCTGAGGGATGAATTCACCTCCTGAACCCCAGAATGGAGTCTTCTTGTCCTTTCTAGTATCCTCCAGTGCCAACCCCCCTCCTTGTAGGATTAGCTCCTGCTACCTCCCCCTCAGTGTTCTTCACAGCTGTTCCACCTCCAAACCAAACCTCAAGTTATCAGAACCCTCTTCTGCACCCCCAACCAGGTTGGGCATCGAGGCGGTTCTAGCGGGGGGGCAGGAGGGATTCTGCCAGAAGTGAAGTGGGTTGAGGGGAGGTTGAGATCTTGCCCCAAGTCATCCCAGACACTAATGCTAAGCCACAGGATGCCAGCATCTAGTGTCAGTGGAGTCCAAGCACTATTTCAACCATACAGTTTCGGATGAACTCCCCACAAGGGGAGGTGAAGAGCACCCCCAGCAACACACACACAAACACACACACACACAAACACACACACCACTCCTGGTGGTGAAAGGGGAACAGGAGAAAGGACAAAAGAAGTAAGAGATGAAGAGAAAGGAAGGAGGGATGGAGGAAAAGGTAAAACGAAAAGGACAAACCCTAATGTCCCCAGTGATTCTACGGGACAAAATCCCAGGGAGGGAATAAAATTCTGCCATCTTAAACTACTGTTTTCCATGCCTAGAATTCAGCTGGCACCAGATGGATCAGACTGAGCAGGTTCCAAAACCTCTTGGAGGCTCTTACCTTCTAAATAGGGACGTCTGTTTTCTAGTAAAATCCGTCAAAGGAAAGGAGAAAACTCGAAAGAGGCTCCTGCTCACACTCACATACGTCAACCCTAACACTCTCCCAGTCCTCAAAGAGAGACCTCGAGAAGGAGACTTGCTGAAGCAAAGCCACAGGGGTCTCTGAGGTTTCCCTGGCCCTGTGCTCCTGTCCTGCCAGGCTGATGTCAGCATCTCTCTCGGAGGTCACCACCTCCCTAACACCTTTGACCAATAGGCTGACGTCCTGCAAAAGGCCTTTGTGATATCACTGCCACACCCACCCTTCCCCGGAAGTGCTAATGTCCTGCTGCTGGCCTGACACTTTGAAGGTTTCAGCTACTCTCTGTGGATCACCCCACTCAATGCCTGTTCATTCTAGGAAGCAAGCCGGCTAGACGGTAAAACATCAGAGGCTGCTCCCAATGCTACACTCAGTGTTTCCAAAATTAGGGGACTTTATGGCCAGAAGAGACCTTTAGAGCATCTCATCTAACCCCTTGCATACCATAGGCTTGCTGTATAGTACAATAGTTACTTTTTGGGCACACACATTGCAGAAAGGCATCTAGTCTTCCTTCAATGACATCAAAAGATGGAGAATCCACCACTTTCCCTTTTAGTGAGTGCCAGGGGGCTCCATTTCCCCTTCCACTAGCTCCCCATTTACAGTGAGCCAGAGCAGTACCTGCAGCAGGGAGCGGGAGTTGCTGATGGCCTCAGAGGCACAGCCCCTGCAGTGTCTCAGGAATCTGGCGCAAGTGCCGGATGATGCGGAGCTGGTGCATCACTTTTGGCCGTGACGTCCTCCTGCTGCAAGGGAACGAGAACCTGTCAGAGACTCAAACGCCCCGAGGAATCAGCGGGAATTAAGGGCACCTGGAACCAGCACTACTTCCACCCATCACCTGCCCACCACTGAGGGATAAATTCACCTCCTGAACCCCAGAATGGAGTCTTCTTGTCCTTTCTAGTAACCTCCAGTGCCAACCCCCCTCCTTGAAGGATGAGCTCCTGCTATCTCCCCCTCAGTGCCCTTGACAGCTGTTCCACCTCCAAACCACAGCTCAAGTTATTAGTACCTTTGGACACAGACTGGCTAACCTAGTGAGGAGGGCTTTAAACTAGGTTCGACGGGGACAGGTGAGCAAAGCCCACAGGTAAGTGGGGAACATGGAGACCGGGGAGATGGGTCAAAAACGAGAGGGAGTGTGGGCTATACTGTCAGAGAGAAAGGAGGGTCAGGACAAAACTGGGAGGAAAGATCAAACCAGTATCTTAGATGTCTATATACAAATGCGAGAAGTATGGGGAATAAGCAGGAAGAACTGGAAGTGCTAATAAATAAATACAACTATGACATTGTTGGCATCACTGAAACTTGGTGGGATAATACACGTGATTGGAATGTTGGTGTGGATGGGTACAGCTTGCTCAGGAAGGATAGACAGGGGAAAAAGGGAGGAGGTGTTGCCTTGTATATTAAAAATGTACACTCTTGGACTGAGGTAGAGATGGACATAGGAGACGGAAGTGTTGAGAGTCTCTGGGTTAGGCTAAAAGGGGTAAAAAACAAGGGAGATGTCATGCTAGGAGTCTACTACAGGCCACCTAACCAGGTGGAAGAGGTGGATGAGGCTTTTTTTAAGCAACTAACAAAATCATCCAAAGCCCAAGATTTGGTGGTGATGGGGGACTTCAACTATCCGGCTATATGTTGGGAAAATAACACAGCGGGGCACAGACTATCCAACAAATTCCTGGACTGCATTGGAGACAACTTTTTATTTCAGAAGGTTGAAAAAGCTACTGGGGGGAAGCTGTTCTAGACTTGATTTTAACAAATAGGGAGGAACTCGTTGAGAATTTGAAAGTAGAAGGCAGCCTGGGTGAAAGTGATCATGAAATCATAGAGTTTGCAATTCTAAGGAAGGGTAGAAGGGAGAACAGCAAAATAGAGACAATGGATTTCAGGAAGGCAGATTTTGGTAAGCTCAGAGAGCTGATAGGTACGGTCCCATGGGAATCAAGACTGAGGGGAAAAACAACTGAGGAGAGTTGGCAGTTTTTCAAAGGGACACTATTAAGGGCCCAAAAGCAAGCTATTCCGCTGGTTAGGAAAGATAGAAAATGTGGCAAAAGACCACCTTGGCTTAACCATGAGATCTTGCATGATCTAAAAAATAAAAAGGAGTCATATCAAAAATGGAAACTGGGCCAGATTACAAAGGATGAATATAGGCAAACAACACAGGAATGCAGGGGCAAGATTAGAAAGGCAAAGGCACAAAATGAGCTCAAACTAGCTACGGGAATAAAGGGAAACAAGAAGACTTTTTATCAATACATTAGAAGCAAGAGGAAGACCAAAGACAGGGTAGGCCCACTGCTTAGTGAAGAGGGAGAAACAGTAACAGGAAACTTGGAAATGGCGGAGATGCTTAATGACTTCTTTGTTTCGGTCTTCACCGAGAAGTCTGAAGGAATGCCTAACATAGTGAATGCTAATGGGAAGGGGGTAGGTTTAGCAGATAAAATAAAAAAAGAACAAGTTAAAAATCACTTAGAAAAGTTAGATGCCTGCAAGTCACCCGGGCCTGATGAAATGCATCCTAGAATACTCAAGGAGCTAATAGAGGAGGTATCTGAGCCTCTAGCTATTATCTTTGGAAAATCATGGGAGACGGGAGAGATTCCAGAAGACTGGAAAAGGGCAAATATAGTGCCCATCTATAAAAAGGGAAATAAAAACAACCCAGGAAACTACAGACCCCAGTGAGTTTAACTTCTGGGCCAGGGAAGATAATGGAGCAAGTAATTAAGGAAATCATCTGCAAACACTTGGAAGGTGGTAAGGTGATAGGGAACAGCCAGCATGGATTTGTGAAGAACAAATCATGTCAAACCAATCTGATAGCTTTCTTTGATAGGATAACGAGCCTTGTGGATAAGGGTGAGGCTGTGGATGTGGTATACCTAGACTTTAGTAAGGCATTTGATACGGTCTCGCATGATATTCTTATTGATAAACTAGGCAAATACAATTTAGATGGGGCTACTATAAGGTGGGTGCATAACTGGCTGGATAACCGTACTCAGAGAGTTGTTATTAATAGTTCCCAATCCTGCTGGAAAGCCATAACGAGTGGGGTATCGCAGGGGTCTGTTTTGGGACCGGCGCTGTTCAATATCTTCATCAACGACTTAGATATTGGCATAGAAAGTACGCTTATTAAGTTTGCGGATGATACCAAACTGGGAGGGATTGCAACTGCTTTGGAGGACAGGGTCATAATTCAAAATGATCTGGACAAATTGGAGAAATGGTCTGAGTTAAACAGGATGAAGTTTAACAAAGACAAATGCAAAGTGCTCCACTTAGGAAGGAACAATCAGTTTCACACATACAGAATGGGAAGAGACTGTCTAGGAAGGAGTACGGCAGAAAGGGATCTAGGGGTTATAGTGGACCACAAGCTAAATATGAGTCAACAGTGTGATGCTGTTGCAAAAAAAGCAAACCTGATTCTGGGATGTATTAACAGGTGTGTTGTGAGCAAGACACGAGAAGTCATTCTTCCGCTCTACTCTGCTCTGGTTAGGCCTCAGCTGGAGTATTGTGTCCAGTTCTGGGCACCGCATTTTAAAAAAGATGTGGAGAAATTGGAAAGGGTCCAGAGAAGAGCAACAAGAATGATTAAAGGTCTTGAGAACATGACCTATGAAGGAAGGCTGAAAGAATTGGCTTTGTTTAGTTTGGAAAAGAGAAGACTGAGAGGAGACATGATAGCAGTTTTCAGGTATTTAAAAGGGTGTCATAAGGAGGAGGGAGAAAACTTGTTCACCTTAGCCTCTAAGGATAGAACCAGAAGCAATGGGTTTAAAGTGCAGCAAGGGAGGTCTAGGTTGGACATTAGGAAAAAGTTCCTAACTGTCAGGGTGGTTAAACACTGGAATAAATTGCCGAGGGAGGTTGTGGAATCTCCATCTCTTGAGATATTTAAGAGTAGGTTAGATAAATGTCTATCAGGGATGGTCTAGATGGTATTTGGTCCTGCCACGCGGGCAGGGGACTGGACTCGATGACCTCTCGAGGTCCCTTCCAGTCCGATTATCTATGAATGTATGAAAAAAACACTGTTCTCCACCCCCACCCAGGTTGGCCAGGGAGGCGGCTCTAGCAGGGGGGGTAGGAGGGATTCTGGCAGCAGTGAAGTGGGTTGCGGGGAAGTTGAGATCTTGACCCAAGTCATCCCAGACACTAATGCTAAGCCACAGGATGGCAGCATCTAGTGTTAGTGGAGTCCAAACACTATTTCAACCCCACAGTTTTCGAGGAACAGGAGAAAGGACAAAAGAAGTAAGAGATGAAGAGAAAGGAAGGAGGGATGGAGGAAAAGGTAAAACAAAAAGGACAAACCCTAATGTCCCCAGTGATTCTACGGCACAAAATCCAAGGGATGGAATAAAATTCTGCCATCTTAAACTACTGTTTTCCATGCCTCGAATTCAGCTGGCACCACGTGGATCAGACTGAGCAGCTGCCAAAACCTCTTGGAGGCTCTTACCTTCTAAACAGGGACGTCTGTTTTCTAGTAAAATCAGTAAAAGGAAAGGAGAAAACTCGAAAGAGGCTCCTGCACGCACTCACGTATGTGAACCCTAATACTCTCTCAGTCCTCAAAGAAAGACCCCGAGAAGGAGACTTGCTGAAGCAAAGCCACAGGGTCTCTGAGGTTTCCCTGGCCCTGTGCTCCTGTCCTGCCAGGCTGATGTCAGCATCTCTCTCGGAGGTCACCACCTCCCTAACACATTTGACCAATAAGCTGACATCCTGCAAAAGGCCTTTGTGATGTCACTGCCACACCCAACCAAACCCTCAAGTGCTAATGTCCTGCTGCTGGCCTGACACTTTGAAGGTTTGAGGTTGTCATAACTATAAAGGGAAGTGTAACAGCTGTCCTGTGTACAGTACTATAAAAATCCTCCTGGCCAGAGACTCCAAAATCCTTTTCCCTGTAAAGGGTTAAGAAGCTCAGGTAACCTGGCTGGCATCTGACCTAAAGGACCAATAAGGGGACAAGATACTTTCAAATCTTGGGGAGGGGAAGGCTTTTGTTTGTGTTCTTTGTTTGTGTGGGTGTTCGCCCTCGGGACTGAGAGGGACCAGACATCAATCCAGGTTCTCCACATCTTTCTAAACAAGTCTCTCCTATTTCAAACAAGGCGTGTTAGTTTTCCTTTGTTTTCTCAACTTGTAAATGTACCTTTTACTAGAGTGTTTATCTTTGTTTGCTGTACTTTGAACCTAAGACTAGAGGGGAGTCCTCTGAGCTCTTTAAGTTTGATTACCCTGTAAGGTTAATTTCCATACTGATTTTACAGAGATGATTTTTACCTTTTTCTTTAATTAAAAGCCTGATTTTTAAGAACCTGATTGATTTTTCCTTGTTTTAAGATCCAAGGAGTTTGGATCTTGATTCACCAGGAGTTGGTGGGAGGAAGGAGGGGAATGGTTAATTTCTCCTTCTTTTAGATCCAAGGGGGTTGGATCTGTATTCACCAGAAGTTGGTGGGAGGAAGGAGGGGGGACGGTTTATTTCTCCTTGTTTTAAGATCCAAGGGGTTTGGATCTGTATTCACCAGGGAATTGCTGAAAGGTTTCTCAAGGCTACCCAGGGGAGGAAATTAGCCTTGGGACGGTGGTTAAGCTTAGAGGTTTTCATGCAGGCCCCTACATTTGTACCCTAAACTTCAAAGTGGGGATACAGCCTTGACACAGGTACTCTCTGTGGATCACCCCACTCAATGCGTCTTCATTCTAGGAAGCAAGCCGGCTAGACAGTAAAACATCACAGGCTGCTCCCAATACTACACTCAGTGTTTCCAAAATTTGTAGACTTTATGGCCACAAGAGACCTTTAGAGCATCTCATCTAAGCCCCTGCATATCATAGGCCTCCTGTATAGTACAATAGTTACTTTTTGGGCACACACATTCCAGAAAGGCATCTAGTCTTCATTCAATGACATCAAGAGATGGAGAATCCACCACTTTCCCTTTTAGTGAGTGCCAGGGGGCTCCATTTCCCCTTCCACTAGCTCGCCATTTACAGGGAGACAGAGCAGTACCTGCAGCAGGGAGCGGGAGTTGCTGAAGGCCTCAGAGGCGCAGCCCCTGCAGTGTCTCAGGCACATGGCGCAAGTGCCGGATGATGCGGAGCTGGTGCATCACTTTGGCCGTGATGTCCTCCTGCTGCAAGGGAACGAGAACCTGTCAGAGACTCAAACGCCCCGAGGAATCAGGGAGAATTAAGGGCACCTGGAACCAGCAGTATTTAAACTGACTACCTGCCCACCACTGAGGCATGAATTCACCTCCTGAACCCCAGAATGGAGTCTTCTTGTCCTTTCTAGTAACCTCCAGTGCCAACCCACCACCTTGTAGGGTGAGCTCCTGCTACCTCCCCCTCAGTACCCTTGACAGCTGTTCTACCTCCAAACCACACCTCAAGTTATCAGAACCCTCTTCTCCACCCCAACCCAGGTTGCGCAGGGAGGCGGCCGTAGCAGGGGGGGCAGGAGGGATTTTGCCAGCAGTGAAGTGGGTTGCGGGGAAGTTGAGATCTTGCCCCAAGTTGTCCCAGACACTAATGCTAAGCCACAGGATGGCAGCATCTAGTGTCAGTGGAGTCCAAGCACTATTTGAACCCGACAGTTTTGGATCAACTTCCCACAAGGGGAGGTGAAGAGCACCCCCAGCAACACACACACCACTCCTGGAGGTGGGAGGGGAACAAGAGAAAGGACAAAAGAAGTAAGAGATGAAGAGAAAGGAAGGAGGGATGGAGGAAAAGGTAAAACGAAAAGGACAAACCCTAGTGTCCCCAGTGATTCCACGGGACAAAATTCCAGGGAGGGAAGAAAATTCTGCCACCTTAAACTACTGTTTTCCATGCCGAGAATTCAGCTGGCACCAGATGGATAAGACTGAGCAGGTTCCAAAACCTCTTGGAGGCTCTTACCTTCTAATTTTCAAGTAAAATCAGTAAAAGGAAAGGAGAAAACTCGAAAGAGGCTCCTGCTCGCACTCACATACGTCAACCCTAACACTCTCTCAGTCCTCAAAAAGAAACCTCGAGAAGGAGACTTGCTGAAGCAAAGCCACAGGGGTCTCTGAGGTTTCCCTGGTCGTAAGCCCCTGTCCTCCCTGGCTGAAGACAGCATCTCTCTCTGAGGTCACCACCTCCCTAACACCTTTGACCAGTACGCTGAGGTCCTTGAAAAAGCCTTTGTGATATCACTGCCACACCCAACCAAACCCTAAAGTGCTCATGTCCTGCTGCTGGCCTGACACTTTGAAGGTTTGAGCTACGCTCTGTGGATCACACCACAAAATTCGTCTTCATTCTAGGAAGCAAGCTAGCTAGACAGTAAAACATCAGAGGCTGCTCCCAATACTACACTCAGTGTTTCCAAAAGTAGGAGACTTTCTGGCCAGAAGAGACCTTTACAGCATCTCATCTAACCCCCTCCATACCATAGGCTTCCAGTATAGTACAATAGTTACTTTTTGGGCACACACATTCCAGAAAGGCATCTAGTCTTCAATCAATGACATCAAGAGTTGGAGAATCCACCACTTTCCCTTTTAGTGAGTGCCAGGGGGCTCCATTTCCCCTTCCACTAGCTCCCCATTTACAGTGAGCCAGAGCAGTACCTGCAGCAGGGAGAGGGAGTTGCTAAGGCCTCAGAGGAACAGCCCCTGCAGTGTCTCAGGCACATGGCGTAAGTGCCGGATGATGCGGAGCTGGTGCATCCCTTTGGCCGTGACGTCCTCCTCCTGCAAGGGAACGAGAACCTGTCAGAGACTCAAATGCCCCGAGGAATCAGGGGCAATTAAGGACACCTGGAACCAGCAGTATTTACACCCAGCACCTGCCCACCACTGAGGGATGAATTCACCTCCTGAACCCCAGAATGGAGTCGTCTTCTCCTTTCTAGGAATCTCCAGTGCCAACCCCCGTCCTTGTAGGGTGAGCTCCTGCTACCTCCCCCTCAGTGCCCTTGACAGCTGTTCCACCTCCAAACCACAGCTCAAGTTATCAGAACCCTCTTCTCCACCCCAACCCAGGTTGGCCAGGGAGGCGGCTCTAGCAGGGGGGGCAGGTGGGATTCTGGCAGCAGTGAAGTGGGTTGCGGGGAGGTTGAGATCTTGCCCCAAGTCATCCCAGACACTAATGCTAAACCACACGATGGCAGCATCTAGTGTCAGTGGAGTCCAAGCACTATTTCAACCATACAGTTTTGGATCAACTCCCAACAAGGGGAGGTGAAGAGCACCCCCAGCAACACACACACACACACACACACACATATACCACTCCTGGTGGTGGGAGGGGAACAAGAGAAAGGACAAAAGAAGTAAGAGATGAAGAGAAAGGAAGGAGGGATGGAGGAAAAGGTAAAACGAAAAGGACAAACCCTGATGTCCCCAGTGATTCTACCAGACAAAATTACAGGGAGGGATTAAAATTCTGCCACCTTGAACTAGTGTTTTCCATGCCTAGAATTCAGCTGGCACCAGATGGATCAGACTGAGCAGGTTCCAAAACCTCTTGGAGGCTCTTACTTTCTAAACAGGGATGTCTGTTTTCTAGTAAAATCAGTAAAAGGAAAGGAGACAACTCGAAAGAGGCTCCTGCTCTCACTCAAATACGTGAATCCTAATACTCTCTCAGTCCTCAAGAGAAACCTCGAGAAGGAGACTTGCTGAAGCAAAGCCACAGGGGTCTCTGAGGTTTCCCTGGCCATGCGCCCCTGTCCTGCCTCGCTGATGGCAGCATCTCTCTCTGAGGTTACCACCTCCCTAACACCTTTGACCAATATGCTGAGGTCCTGCAAATACCTTTGTGATATCACTGCCACCAATCAAACCCTTAAGTGCTAATGTCCTGCTGCTGGCCTGACACTATGAAGGTTTGAGCTACTCTCTGTGGATCACCCCACTCAATGCGTCTTCATTCTAGGAAGCAAGTGGGCTAGACAGTAAAACATCAGAGGCTGCTCCCAATGCTACACTCAGTGTTTCCAAATTAGTAGACTTTATGGCCACAAGAGACCTTTAGAGCATCTAATCTAAGCCCCTGCATATCATAGGCTTCCTGTATAGTACAATAGTTACTCTTTGGGCACACACATTCCAGAAAGGCATCTAGTCTTCATTCAATGACATCAAGAGATGGAGAATCCACCACTTTCCCTTTTAGTGAGTGCCAGGGGGTTCCATTTCCCCTTCCACTAGCACCCCATTTACAGTGAGCCAGAGCAGTACCTGCAGCAGGGAGTGGGAGTTGCTGATGTCCACAGAGCCACAGCCCTTGCAGTGTCAACTTCCCACAAGGGGAGGTGAAGAGCACCCCCAGCAACACACACACACACACACCACTCCTGGTGGTGGGAGGGGAACAAGAGAAAGCAAGGAGGGATGGAGGAAAAGGTAAAACGAAAAGGACAAACCCTAATGTCCCCAGTGATTCTACGGCACAAAATCCCAGGTGGGCTATAAAATTCTGCCACCTTGAACTAGTGTTTTCCATGCCTAGAATTCAGCTGGCACCAGATGGATCAGACTGCAGACTGAGCAGGTTAAAAACCGCTCCAAGGTTCTTACCTTCTCAACAGGCACGTCTGTTTTCTAGTAAAATCAATAAAAGGAGAAACTCGAAAGAGGTTCCTCCTCGCACTCACATACTTGAACCCTAATACTCTCTGAGTCCTAAAAAGGGAGACCTCGAGAAGGAGACTTGCTAAAGCAAAGCCAAAGGGGTCTCTGAGGTTTCCCTGGCCCTGCGCTCCTGTCCTGCCTGGCTGATGTCAGCATCTCTCTCTCAGGTAACCACCTCCCTAACACCTTTGACCCATAGGCTGAGGTCCAGGATAAGGCCTTTGTGATATCACTGCCACACCCAACCAAACCCTAAAGTGCTAATGTCCTGCTACTGGCCTGACACTTTGAAGGTTTGAGCTACTCTCTGTGGATCACCCCACTCAATGCATCCTCATTCTAGGAAGCAAGCGGGCTAGACAGTAAAACATCAGAGGCTGCTCCCAATGCTACACTCAGTGTTTCCAAAATTAGTAGACTTTATGGTCAGAAGAGACCTTTAGAGCATCTAATCTAACCCGCTGCATATCATAGGCTTACTGTATAGTACAATAGTTATTCTTTGGGCACACACATTCCAGAAAGGCATCTAGTCTTCATTCAATGACATCAAGAGATGGAGAATCCACCACTTTCCCTTTTAGTGAGGGCCAGGGGGCTCCATTTCCCCTTCCACTAGCTCCCCAGTTACAGTGAGCCAGAGCAGTACCTGCAGCAGGGAGCGGGAGTTGCTGAAGGCCTCAGAGGAACAGCCCCTGCAGTGTCTCAGGCACCTGGCGCAAGTGCCGGATGATGCGGAGCTGGTGCATCACTTTGGCCGTGACGTCCTCCTGCTGCAAGGGAACGAGAACCTGTCAGACACTCAAAGGCCCCGAGGAATCAGGGGGAATTAAGGGCACCTGGAACCAGCAGTATTTCCACCCACCACCTGCCCACCGCTGAGGGATGAATTCACCTCCTGAACCCCAGAATGGAGTCTTCTTGTCCTTTCTAGTATCCTCCAGTGCCAACCCCCCTCCTTGTAGGATTAGCTCCTGCTACCTCCCCCTCAGTGTTCTTCACAGCTGTTCCACCTCCAAACCAAACCTCAAGTTATCAGAACCCTCTTCTGCACCCCCAACCAGGTTGGGCATCGAGGCGGCTCTAGCGGGGGGGCAGGAGGGATTCTGCCAGAAGTGAAGTGGGTTGAGGGGAGGTTGAGATCTTGCCCCAAGTCATCCCAGACACTAATGCTAAGCCACAGGATGGCAGCATCTAGTGTCAGTGGAGTCCAAGCACTATTTCAACCATACAGTTTTGGATGAACTCCCCACAAGGGGAGGTGAAGAGCACCCCCAGCAACACACACACACACACACACACACACACACCACTCCTGGTGGTGAAAGGGGAACAGGAGAAAGGACAAAAGAAGTAAGAGATGAAGAGAAAGGAAGGGGGGATGGAGGAAAAGGTAAAACGAAAAGGACAAACCCTAATGTCCCCAGTGATTCTACGGGACAAAATCCCAGGGAGGGAATAAAATTCTGCCATCTTAAACTACTGTTTTCCATGACTAGAATTCAGCTGGCACCAGATGGATCAGACTGAGCAGGTTTCAAAACCTCTTGGAGGCTCTTACCTTCTAAATAGGGACGTCTGTTTTCTAGTAAAATCCGTCAAAGGAAAGGAGAAAACTTGAAAGAGGCTCCTGCTCACACTCACATACGTCAACCCTAACACTCTCTCAGTCCTCAAAGAGAGACCTCGAGAAGGAGACTTGCTGAAGCAAAGCCACAGGGGTCTCTGAGGTTTCCCTGGCCCTGTGCTCCTGTCCTGCCAGGCTGATGTCAGCATCTCTCTCGGAGGTCACCACCTCCCTAACACCTTTGACCAATAGGCTGACGTCCTGCAAAAGGCCTTTGTGATATCACTGCCACACCCACCCTTCCCCGGAAGTGCTAATGTCCTGTTGCTGGGCTGACACTTTGAAGGTTTCAGCTACTCTCTGTGGATCACCCCACTCAATGCCTGTTCATTCTAGGAAGCAAGCCGGCTAGACGGTAAAACATCAGAGGCTGCTCCCAATGCTACACATGGGCCTGGTCTACACTACGGGTTTAGGTCGACTTTAGCGGCGTTAAACCGAATTAAGCCTGGACACGTCCACACAACGAAGCCCTTTCTTTCGACTTAAAGGGTCCTTTAAACCGGTTTCTTTACACCACCTCTGACGAGGGGATTAGCGATAAAACCGGTCTTTGCGGGTCGGAATTGGGGTAGTGTGGACGGAATTACCACAAAGCCAGAGAAGCAAACGGAAGGTCCGGGGCAGAGCCGCAAACTTGCCGCTACTACGCGGAGCTGCATGCGATCCTAGGGGGTGCAGCCACGACTACCCCAACCGTGTGCTATGACTCTCTCACTGGAGAAACACACAGGGAAGACGGTTCAGGGAACGAGGAAGATGACGATGGAGGTACTGTAGGTAGCTCACAGCAGCAAGGAAGCGGAGAAACCGGTTTCCCCAACAGCCAGGATATGTTTGTGACCCTGGACCTGGAACCAGTAACCCCCGAACTCACCCAAGACCCTCAGGGCACACAGGAGACCTCTGGTGAGTGTAACTTTGTAACTATTTGTAAACATTACAAAAAAAAAGCAAGCGTGTTTAATGATTACTTTGCCCTGGCAATCGTGGCCAGTACATCTACTGGAAAAGTCTGTTAACGTGTATGGGGATGGAGCGGAAATCCTCCAGGGACATCTCCAGAAAGCTCTCCTGGTTGAAATGGGGTGATTTTATTAAGGGGACATTCAGAGGCGCCCGTTCCTGCTCTTCTGACCAGAAATGTTCCCCGCTGTTAACCACGCGGTGGGGGGAGGGGTGAAGTGATCATCCCAGAGAATCGTGTGTGTGTGTGTGGGGGGGGGGGGTTACTTGTGTTTGTGCCGCATGTTAACCGGGAAACCACAGCCCCCTCCTTTTACATTGAAACCCCATTTTAAATGGACAACCCAATTCATCCTTGATATGGGAAATGCGCTGCTGTTTGCAACCTTTCCCGCATGTTAAGAAGGTTAAAAAAGCCAAAACACTGTGGCCTACGATGGCTGCCTGCAAGCCGAAATATGCGACCTTGTAATGAAAGAGTGTACCCATTGTTCTCTAAAATGTGTCTTTTTTAACCACCTCTCCCTTCTCCTCCGCCAGCTGCAAATGTTTCTCCTTCGCAGAGGCTCGTGAACATTAGAAAGAGAAAACGTAGGACGAGGGACGAGATGTTCACGGAGCTCCAGATGTCCGCCCAGGCTGATAGAGCACAGCAAAATGCGTGGAGGCAGTCAATGACGGAGATGAGAAAAGCCCAATATGAACGAGAGGAGAGGTGGCGGGCTGAATCGTGGGAAGAACAGAGCAAGTGGCGGGCTGAAGACGATAGGTGGCGTCAGCTTGCAGACAGACGGCAAGAGGCAATGCTCCGTCTGCTGGAGCATCAAACTGATATGCTCGAGTGTATGGTTGAGTTGCAGGAAAGGCAGCAGGAGCAGAGACCGCCGCTACAGCCCCTGTGTAACCAACAGCCCTCCTCCCCAAGTTCCATAGCCTCCTCACCCAGACGCCCAAGAACGCGGTGGGGGGGCCTCCGTCCACCCAGTCACTCCACCCCAGATGATCGCCCAAGCATCAGAAGGCTGGCCTTCAATAAGAGTTAAAGTTTTAAAATGCAGTGTGTCCTTTTCCATCCCTCCACCCCCACCCATTCCAGGCTACCTCGGCAATTATCCCCCTACCTCTGTAAGGAACTAATAAAGAATGCATGAATGTTAAAAAAAAATGACTTTATTGCCTCTGCAAGCGGGAGGGGAGGGTGGGGTGGGGTGGTTGGTTTACAGGGAAGTAGAGTGAACCGGGTCGGGGGGGGGGGTTTGGAGGGTTCATCAAGGAGAAACAAACAGAAGTTTCACACCGTAGCCTGGCCAGTCACAAAACTCGTTTTCAAAGCTTCTCTGATGCGCACCGCGCCCTGCTGTGCTCCTCTAACCGCCCTGGTGTCTGGCTGCGCGTAATCAGCGGCCAGGCGAGTTGCCTCAACCTCCCACCCCGCCATAAAGGTCTCCCCCTTACTCTCACAGATATTGTGGAGCGCACAGCAAGTAGCAATAACAATGGGGATATTCTTTTCGCTGAGGTCTGAGCGAGTCAGTAAGCTGCGCCAGCGCGCTTTTAAACGTCCAAATGCACATTCCACCACCATTCGGCACTTGCTCAGCCTGTAGTTGAACAGGTCCTGACTCCTGTCCAGGCTGCCTGTGTACGGCTTCATGAGCCATGGCATTAAGGGGTAGGCTGGGTCCCCAAGGATCACGATAGGCATTTCAACATCCCCAATGGTCACTTTCTGGTCCGGGAAGAAAGTCCCTTCCTCCAGCTTTCGAAACAGAGCAGAGTTCCTGAAGACGCGAGCATCATGTACCTTTCCCGGCCATCCCACGTTGATGTTGGTGAAACGTCCCTTGTGATCCACCAGGGCTTGCAGCAGCATTGAAAAGTACCCCTTGCGGTTTACGTAGTCGGTGGCTTGGTGCTCCGGTGACAAGATAGGGATATGGGTTCCGTCTATGGCCCCGCCACAGTTTGGGAATCCCATTTCAGCAAAACCATCCACTATTGACTGCACGTTGCCCAGAGTCACTACCCTTGCTATCACCAGGTCTTTCATTGCCCTGGCAAATTGGATCACAGCAGCCTCCACCGTAGATTTGCCCACTCCAAATTGATTCCCGACTGACCGGTAGCTGTCTGGCGTTGCAAGCTTCCACAGGGCTATCGCCACTCGCTTCTCAACTGTGAGGGCTGCTCTCATCTTGGTATCCTGGCGTTTCAGGGCAGGGGACAGCAAGTCACAAAGTTCCATGAAAGTGCCCTTACGCATGCGAAAGTTTCGCAGCCACTGGGAATCGTCCCATACCTGCAGCACGATGCGGTCCCACCAGTCTGTGCTTGTTTCCCGGGCCCAGAATCGGCGTTCCACGGCATCAACCTGCCCCAGTGACACCATGATTTCCACATTGCTGGTGCCTGTGCCTTGTGAGAGGTCTATGTCCATGTCAATTTCCTCATCACTCTCGTCGCCGCGCTGCAATCGCCTCCTCGCCTGGTCCGGGTTTCACCTTGGCATGTCCTGGCTCTGCATATACTCCAGGACAATGCGCGTGGTGTTCATAGTGCTCATAATTGCCGCGGTGATCTGAGCGGGCTCCATGATCCCAGTGCTAGCTATGGCGCCTGGTCAGAAAAAAGGCGCGAAAGTAGTATCTGATGGACCAGGAGAAGGAGGGAGGGCGGGAGGGAGGGAGGGCCGAGTGACGACATGGCGTACAGGTACAGGAACAGGGAGAAACACAAACAACTGTCACACAGAATGGTCCCCCCAAAGATTAAAATGAAAACCCTGGGCTTAGCAGGCCATTGATTTCACGGAGGAAGGGGAAGCATATGAATACAGAACAAATCTATTTTTTACATCTTAAGGTGGCAGCCGACGGTGCAGCATGAGTGACAGCCATACCCATACCAGTATGACGATGACGGATACCAATCATAAAATACCATCATCTGCCAAAAGGCAAGGGGCTGCTGCTGTGTAGCAATGCAGCCCCACGTCTGCCAGTCCCACGTCCGCCAGCACCCAGCATCGCCCTCGGCCTCTTCTGGGTGCTTAGCAGACAATACTGGGCAATTGGCAGAAAATAGTATATTACGACTGGTAGCCATCATCATCGAAACAGTAGCATGTCTGCCCAGGTGGCCATGATTGACAGCCACACCAGTACGACGACGATGGGTACCAGTCATAATATACCATCGCCTGGCAAGGGGCTGGTGCAATGCAGCCCTACGGCTGCCAGCCCCATGGCTATCACTCATGCTACACCGTCTACCGCCAAAAGGCAGTTAGCAGCTGCTGCTGTGTAGCAATGCAGTCCCACGTCTGCCAGCACCCAGAGGACATATGGTGACGGTGAGCTCAGCTGAGCTGAGCGGGCTCCATGCTTGCCGTGATATGTTGTCTGCACAGGTAACCCAGGTAAAAAGGTGCGAATCTATTGTCTGCGTTGCTGTGACGAGGGGGGAGGGGCCTGACGACATGTACCCAGAACCGCCCGCGACACTGTTTTGCATCATCCGGGCATTGGAATCTCAACCCAGAATTCAAAGAAAAGGCGCGAACCGCTTCTCGGCTCTCTGAGCTGTGGCGCAAACGTAGTATCTGACGGACTAGGGGAAGGAGGGAGGGGGGCCGAGTGACGACATGGCGTACAGGCACAGGGAATTAAAATCAAGAACGGTGGCTGTGCATCAGGGAGAAACACAAACAACTGTCACACAGAATGTTCCCCCCAAAGATTAAACTGAAAACCCTGGGCTTAGCAGGCCGTTGATTTGACGGAGGGAGGGGGAAGCAAATGAATACAGAGCAAATCTATTTTTTACATCTTAAGACGACGGTGCAGCGTGACTGATAGCCCTCGGCATCTTTCTGGGTGCTTGGCAGCAAATACGGGGCGGCGTATGACGATGGTCTTCAGGCCTATTGCACAATCGGCTGCTCGGGGAAGACTCTGCTAACGTGCGATGACCCGACTTGTAATAGGACGGCTAATAGTCGTAATACACCATTTACTGCCAAAAGGCAAGCCCCACGGCTGCCAGCACCCAGATCGCCGATGAAGGCTACCAGTCTACTGCACCGTCTACCGCCAAAAGGCAGTTAGCAGCTGCTGCTGTGTAGCAATGCAGTCCCACGTCTGCCGACACCCAGAGGACATATGGTGACGGTGAGCTGAGCTGAGCGGGCTCCATGTTGTCTGCACAGGTAACCCAGGTAACCCAGGTAAAGAGGCGCGAATCTATTGTCTGCCGTTGCTGTGACGGGGGAGGGAGGGGCCTGACGACATGTACCCAGAACCGCCCGCGACACTGTTTTGCATCATCCGGGCATTGGGATCTCAACCCAGAATTCAAAGGGGCGGCGGAGACTGCGGGAACTGTGGGATAGCTGTGGGATAGCTACCCATAGTGCAATGCTCTGGAAGTCGACGCTAGCCTTGTACTGTGGACGCGGTCCGCCGACTAGAGCACCTAGAGCATTTTATTGTGTGGACACACACAATCGGCTGTATACAACCGATTTCAATAAAACCGGCTTCTATAAATTCGAACTAATTTCGTAGTGTAGACGTACCCTCAGTGTTTCCAAAATTAGGGGACTTTATGGCCAGAAGAGACCTTTAGAGCATCTCATCTAACCCCTTGCATACCATAGGCTTGCTGTATAGTACAATAGTTACTTTTTGGGCACACACATTGCAGAAAGGCATCTAGTCTTCCTTCAATGACATCAAGAGATGGAGAATCCACCACTTTCCCTTTTAGTGAGTTCCAGGAGGCTCCATTTCCCCTTCCACTAGCTCCCCATTTACAGTGAGCCAGAGCAGTACCTGCAGCAGGGAGCGGGAGTTGCTGATGGCCTCAGAGGCACAGCCCCTGCAGTGTCTCAGGAATCTGGCACAAGTGCCGGATGATGCGGAGCTGGTGCATCACTTTTGGCCGTGACGTCCTCCTGCTGCAAGGGAATGAGAACCTGTCAGAGACTCAAAGGCCTCGAGGAATCAGCGGGAATTAAGGGCACCTGGAACCAGCACTACTTCCACCCATCACCTGCCCACCACTGAGGGATAAATTCACCTCCTGAACCCCAGAATGGAATCTTCTTGTCCTTTCTAGTAACCTCCAGTGACAACCCCCCTCCTTGAAGGATGAGCTCCTGCTATCTCCCCCTCAGTGCCCTTGACAGCTGTTCCACCTCCAAACCACAGCTCAAGTTATTAGTACCTTTGGACACAGACTGGCTAACCTAGTGAGGAGGGCTTTAAACTAGGTTCGATGGGGACAGGTGAGCAAAGCCCACAGGTAAGTGGGGAACATGGAGACCGGGGAGATGGGTCAAAAACGAGAGGGAGTGTGGGCTATATTGTCAGAGGGAAAGGAGGGTCAGGACAAAACTGGGAGGAAAGATCAAACCAGTATCTTAGATGCCTATATACAAATGTGAGAAGTATGGGGAATAAGCAGGAAGAACTGGAAGTGCTAATAAATAAATACAACTATGACATTGTTGGCATCACTGAAACTTGGTGGGATAATACACGTGATTGGAATGTTGGTGTGGATGGGTACAGCTTGCTCAGGAAGGATAGACAGGGGAAAAAGGGAGGAGGTGTTGCCTTGTATATTAAAAATGTACACACTTGGACTGAGGTAGAGATGGACATAGGAGACGGAAGTGTTGAGAGTCTATGGGTTAGGCTAAAAGGGGTAAAAAACAAGGGAGATGTCATGCTAGGAGTCTACTACAAGCCAACTAACCAGGTGGAAGAGGTGGATGAGGCTTTTTTTAAGCAACTAACAAAATCATCCAAAGCCCAAGATTTGGTGGTGATGGGGGACTTCAACTATCCGGCTATATGTTGGGAAAATAACACAGCGGGCACAGACTATCCGACAAATTCCTGGACTGCATTGGAGACAACTTTTTATTTCAGAAGGTTGAAAAAGCTACTGGGGGGAAGCTGTTCTAGACTTGATTTTAACAAATAGGGAGGAACTCGTTGAGAATTTGAAAGTAGAAGGCAGCCTGGGTGAAAGTGATCATGAAATCATAGAGTTTGCAATTCTAAGGAAGGGTAGAAGGGAGAACAGCAAAATAGAGACAATGGATTTCAGGAAGGCAGATTTTGGTAAGCTCAGAGAGCTGATAGGTAAGGTCCCATGGGAATCAAGACTGAGGGGAAAAACAACTGAGGAGAGTTGGCAGTTTTTCAAAGGGACACTATTAAGGGCCCAAAAGCAAGCTATTCCGCTGGTTAGGAAAGATAGAAAATGTGGCAAAAGACCACCTTGGCTTAACCATGAGATCTTGCATGATCTAAAAAATAAAAAGGGGTCATATCAAAAATGGAAACTGGGACAGATTACAAAGGATGAATATAGGCAAACAACACAGGAATGCAGGGGCAAGATTAGAAAGGCAAAGGCACAAAATGAGCTCAAACTAGCTACGGGAATAAAGGGAAACAAGAAGACTTTTTATCAATACATTAGAAGCAAGAGGAAGACCAAAGACAGGGTAGGCCCACTGCTTAGTGAAGAGGGAGAAACTGTAACAGGAAACTTGGAAATGGCGGAGATGCTTAATGACTTCTTTGTTTCGGTCTTCACCGAGAAGTCTGAAGGAATGCCTAACATAGTGAATGCTAATGGGAAGGGGGGAGGTTTAGCAGATAAAATAAAAAAAGAACAAGTTAAAAATCACTTAGAAAAGTTAGATGCCTGCAAGTCACCCGGGCCTGATGAAATGCATCCTAGAATACTCAAGGAGCTAATAGAGGAGGTATCTGAGCCTCTAGCTATTATCTTTGGAAAATCATGGGAGACGGGAGAGATTCCAGAAGACTGGAAAAGGGCAAATATAGTGCCCATCTATAAAAAGGGAAATAAAAACAACCCAGGAAACTACAGACCCCAGTGAGTTTAACTTCTGGGCCAGGGAAGATAATGGAGCAAGTAATTAAGGAAATCATCTGCAAACACTTGGAAGGTGGTAAGGTGATAGGGAACAGCCAGCATGGATTTGTGAAGAACAAATCATGTCAAACCAATCTGATAGCTTTCTTTGATAGGATAACGAGCCTTGTGGATAAGGGTGAGGCTGTGGATGTGGTATACCTAGACTTTAGTAAGGCATTTGATACGGTCTCGCATGATATTCTTATTGATAAACTAGGCAAATACAATTTAGATGGGGCTACTATAAGGTGGGTGCATAACTGGCTGGATAACCGTACTCAGAGAGTTGTTATTAATAGTTCCCAATCCTGCTGGAAAGCCATAACGAGTGGGGTATCGCAGGGGTCTGTTTTGGGACCGGCGCTGTTCAATATCTTCATCAACGACTTAGATATTGGCATAGAAAGTACGCTTATTAAGTTTGCGGATGATACCAAACTGGGAGGGATTGCAACTGCTTTGGAGGACAGGGTCATAATTCAAAATGATCTGGACAAATTGGAGAAATGGTCTGAGTTAAAGAGGATGAAGTTTAACAAAGACAAATGCAAAGTGCTCCACTTAGGAAGGAACAATCAGTTTCACACATACAGAATGGGAAGAGACTGTCTAGGAAGGAGTACGGCAGAAAGGGATCTAGGGGTTATAGTGGACCACAAGCTAAATATGAGTCAACAGTGTGATGCTGTTGCAAAAAAAGCAAACCTGATTCTGGGATGTATTAACAGGTGTGTTGTGAGCAAGACACGAGAAGTCATTCTTCCGCTCTACTCTGCTCTGGTTAGGCCTCAGCTGGAGTATTGTGTCCAGTTCTGGGCACCGCATTTTAAAAAAGATGTGGAGAAATTGGAAAGGGTCCAGAGAAGAGCAACAAGAATGATTAAAGGTCTTGAGAACATGACCTATGAAGGAAGGCTGAAAGAATTGGCTTTGTTTAGTTTGGAAAAGAGAAGACTGAGAGGAGACATGATAGCAGTTTTCAGGTATTTAAAAGGGTGTCATAAGGAGGAGGGAGAAAACTTGTTCACCTTAGCCTCTAAGGATAGAACCAGAAGCAATGGGTTTAAAGTGCAGCAAGGGAGGTCTAGGTTGGACATTAGGAAAAAGTTCCTAACTGTCAGGGTGGTTAAACACTGGAATAAATTGCCGAGGGAGGTTGTGGAATCTCCATCTCTTGAGATATTTAAGAGTAGGTTAGATAAATGTCTATCAGGGATGGTATTTGGTCCTGCCAGGCGGGCAGGGGACTGGACTCGATGACCTCTCGAGGTCCCTTCCAGTCCGATAATCTATGAATGTATGAAAAAAACACTGTTCTCCACCCCCACCCAGGTTGGCCAGGGAGGCGGCTCTAGCAGGGGGGGCAGGAGGGATTCTGGCAGCAGTGAAGTGGGTTGCGGGGAAGTTGAGATCTTGACCCAAGTCATCCCAGACACTAATGCTAAGCCACAGGATGGCAGCATCTAGTGTTAGTGGAGTCCAAACACTATTTCAACCCCACAGTTTTCGAGGAACAGGAGAAAGGACAAAAGAAGTAAGAGATGAAGAGAAAGGAAGGAGGGATGGAGGAAAAGGTAAAACAAAAAGGACAAACCCTAATGTCCCCAGTGATTCTACGGCACAAAATCCAAGGGATGGAATAAAATTCTGCCATCTTAAACTACTGTTTTCCATGCCTAGAATTCAGCTGGCACCAGATGGATCAGACTGAGCAGCTGCCAAAACCTCTTGGAGGCTCTTACCTTCTAAACAGGGACGTCTGTTTTCTAGTAAAATCAGTAAAAGGAAAGGAGAAAACTCGAAAGAGGCTCCTGCACGCACTCACGTACGTGAACCCTAATACTCTCTCAGTCCTCAAAGAGAGACCTCGAGAAGGAGACTTGCTGAAGCAAAGCCACAGGGGTCTCTGCGGTTTCCCTGGCCCTGTGCTCCTGTCCTGCCAGGCTGCTGTCAGCATCTCTCTCGGAGGTCACCACCTCCCTAACACATTTGACCAATAAGCTGACATCCTGCAAAAGGCCTTTGTGATGTCACTGCCACACCCAACCAAACTCTCAAGTGCTAATGTCCTGCTGCTGGCCTGACACTTTGAAGGTTTGAGGTTGTCATAACTATAAAGGGAAGGGTAACAGCTGTCCTGTGTACAGTACTATAAAATCCCTCCTGGCCAGAGACTCCAAAATCCTTTTCCCTGTAAAGGGTTAAGAAGCTCAGGTAACCTGGCTGGCATCTGACCTAAAGGACCAATAAGGGGACAAGATACTTTCAAATCTTGGGGAGGGGAAGGCTTTTGTTTGTGTTCTTTGTTTGTGTGGGTGTTCGCCCTCGGGACTGAGAGGGACCAGACATCAATCCAGGTTCTCCACATCTTTCTAAACAAGTCTCTCCTATTTCAAACAAGGCGTGTTAGTTTTCCTTTGTTTTCTCAACTTGTAAATGTACCTTTTACTAGAGTGTTTATCTTTGTTTGCTGTACTTTGAACCTAAGACTAGAGGGGAGTCCTCTGAGCTCTTTAAGTTTGATTACCCTGTAAGGTTAATTTCCATACTGATTTTACAGAGATGATTTTTACCTTTTTCTTTAATTAAAAGCCTTATTTATAAGAACCTGATTGATTTTTCCTTGTTTTAAGATCCAAGGAGTTTGGATCTTGATTTACCAGGAGTTGATGGGAGGAAGGAGGGGAATGGTTAATTTCTCCTTCTTTTAGATCCAAGGGGGTTGGATCTGTATTCACCAGAAGTTGGTGGGAGGAAGGAGGGGGGATGGTTTATTTCTCCTTGTTTTAAGATCCAAGGGGTTTGGATCTGTATTCACCAGGGAATTGGTGAAAGGTTTCTCAAGGCTACCCAGGGGAGGAAATTAGCCTTGGGATGGTGGTTAAGGTTAGAAGTTTTCATGCAGGCCCCTACATTTGTACCCTAAACTTCAAAGTGGGGATACAGCCTTGACACAGGTACTCTCTGTGGATCACCCCACTCAATGCGTCTTCATTCTAGGAAGCAAGCCGGCTAGACAGTAAAACATCAGAGGCTGCTCCCAATACTACACTCAGTGTTTCCAAAATTTGTAGACTTTATGGCCACAAGGGACCTTTAGAGCATCTCATCTAAGCCCCTGCATATCATAGGCCTCCTGTATAATACAATAGTTACTTTTTGGGCACACACATTCCAGAAAGGCATCTAGTCTTCATTCAATGACATCAAGAGATGGAGAATCCACCACTTTCCCTTTTAGTGAGTGCCAGGGGGCTCCATTTCCCCTTCCACTAGTTCCCCATTTACAGTGAGACAGAGCAGTACCTGCAGCAGGGAGCGGGAGTTGCTGAAAGACTCAGAGGAACAACCCATGCAGTGTCTCAGGCACCTGGCGCAAGTGGCGGATGATGCGGGTGCATCACTTTTGCCGTGACGTCCTCCTGCTGCAAGGGAACGAGAACCTGTCAGAGACTCAAACGCCCCGAGGAATCAGGGGGAATTAAGGGCACTGGGAACCAGCAATATTTCCACTCAGCACCTGCCCACCGCTGAGGGATGAATTCACCTCCTGAACCCCAGAATGGAGTCTTCTTGTCCTTTCTAGTAACCTCCAGTGCCAAATCCCCTCCTTGAAGGGTGAGCTGCTGCTACCTCCCTCTCAGTGCCCTTGACAGATGTTCCACCACCAAACCACAGCTCAAGTTATCAGAACCCTCTTCTCCACCCCCACCCAGGTTGGCCAGAGAGGCGGCTCTAGCAGGGGTGGCAGGAGGGATTCTGCCAGCAGTGAAGTGGGTTCCGGGGAGGTTGAGATCTTGCCCCAAGTCATCCCAGACACCAATGCTAATCCACACGATGGCAGCATCTAGTGTCAGTGGAGTCCAAGCACTATTTCAACCACACAGGTTTGGATGAACTCCCCACAAAGGGAGGTGAAGAGCACCCCCAGCAACACACAAACACACACACACACACACAAACCACTCCCGGTGGTGGGAGGGGAACAGGAGAAAGGACAAAAGAAGTAAGAGATGAAGAGAAAGGAAGGAGGGAGGGAGGAAAAGGTAAAATGAAAAGGACAAACACTAATGTCCCCAGTGATTCTACGGGACAAAATCACAGGGAGGGAATAAAATTCTGCCACCTTGAACTAGTGTTTTCCATGCTTAGAATTCAGCTGGCACCAGGTGGATCAGACTGAACAGGATACAAACCTCTCCGAGGCACTTACTTTCCTCAAAGAGAGACCTCAAGGAGGAGACTTGCTGAAGCAAAGCCAGAGGGGTCTCTGAGGTTTCCCTGGCCCTCATGTCAGCATCTCTCTCTGATGTCAGCATCTCTCTCTGAGGTCACCACCTCCCTAACACATTTGACCAATAAGCTGACGTCCTGCAAAAGGCCTTTGTGATGTCACTGCCACACCCAACCAAACCCTGAAGTGCTAATGTCCTCCTGCTGGCCTGACACTTTGAAGGTTTGAGCTACTCTGTGTGAATCACCCCACTCAATGGGTCTTCATTCTAGGAAGCAAGCCGGCTAGACAATAAAACATCAGAGGCTGCTCCCAATGCTACACTCCGTGTTTCCAAAATTACTACACTTTATGGCCAGAAGAGAACTTTAGAGCATCTAATCTAAGCCCCTGCATATCATGGGCTTCCTGTATAGTACAATAGTTACTTTTTGGGTACAAACATTCCAGAAAGGTATCTAGTCTAAATTAAATGACATTAAGAGATGGAGAATCCATCACTTTCCCTTTTAGTGAGTGCCAGGGGGCTCCATTTCCCCTTCCACTAGCTCCCCATTTACAGTGAGCCAGAGCAGTACCTGCAGCAGGGAGCGGGAGTTCCTGAAGGCCTCAGAGGCGCAGCCCCTGCAGTGTCTCAGGCACGTGGCCTAAGTGCAGGATGATGCGGAGCTGGTGCATCATTTTGGCCGTGACGTCCTCCTGCTGCAAGGGAACGAGAACCTGTCAGAGACTCAAACGCCCCGAGGAATCAGGGGGAATTAAGGGAACCTGGAACCAGCAGTATTTCCACCCAGCACCTGCCCATCAATGAGAGATGAATTCACCTCCTGAACCCCAAAATGGAGTCTTCTTGTCCTTTCTAGAAATCTCCAGAGCCAACCCCCCTCCTTGTAGGGTGAGCTCCTGCTACCTCCTGCTCAGTGCCCTTCACAGATATTCCACCTCCAAACCACAGCTCAAGTCATCAGAACCCTCTTCTCCACCCCGACACAGGTTGGGCTGGGAGGCGGCTCTAACAGGGTGTGCAGGAGGGATTCTGCCAGCAGTGAAGTGGGTTGCAGGGAGGTTGAGATCTTGACCCAAGTCATCCCAGACACTAATGCTAAGTCACACAATGGCAGCATCTACTGTCAGTGGGGTCCAAGCACTATTTCAACCCCACAGTTTTGGATCAACTCCCCACAAGGGGAGGAGAAGAGAACCATCAGCACCACACACACACACACACACACACACCACTCCTGGTGGTGTGAGCGGAACAAGAGAAAGGACAAAAGAAGTAAGAGATGAAGAGAAAGGAAGGAGGGATGGAGGAAAAGCTAAAAGGAAAAGGACAAACCCTAATGTCCCCATGTCGGACATCAGGAATGGTAACATACATAAGCCAGTATGTGAACACTTCAATCTCCCTGGTCATTCTATTACAGATTTAAAAGTCACTATCATTGAACAAAAAAAACTTCAGAAACAGACTTCAAAGAGAAACAGCAGAACTAAAATTCATTTGCAAATTCAACACCATTAATCTGGGCTTGAATAGGGACTGGGAGTGGCTGGCTCACTACAGAAGCAGCTTTTCCTCTCCTGGAATTGACACCTCCTCATCTATTATTGGGAGTGGACTACATCCACCCTGATTTTTGAATTGGCCCTGTCAACACTGGTTCTCCACTTGTGAAGTAACTCCCTGCTCTCCATGTGTCAGTATATAATGCCTGCATCTGTAACTTTCACTCTATGCATCCGAAGAAGTGAGGTTTTTACTCACGAAAGCTTATGCCCAAATAAATCTGTTAGTCTTTAAGGTGCCACCAGACTCCTTGTTGTTTTTGTAGATACAGACTAACATGGCTACCCCCTGATACTTGACACCATGCAAGGCACTAAATTTAGCCGTATGGAGTGGAAATCCATCAACCTCAACAAAAAACTTGCACAGATACAGACAGACATCATCTTCCTCTCCAAATGCAAACAGATGGACATCATACCAAAAGGACGGAAGGTCAAAAATCCATTGCAATCAACATACTACACTGAGTATGGTGAGAGATTGTGCCACACACTCTCTCAAAGAAACTGAGGAAGCACCTGATCATCATCCTGTACAGCAGACAGGAGAAGATCAAGAATGAGCTCTCAGAACTGGAGACTCTCATACAATACCAGCCTTCTACACAAACTTCCACGTGGCTGGACTTTACAAAAATGAGACAAGCCATTTACAATGCACACTTCACTTCTCTACAGAGGAAAAAGGACTGTAAGTTATCTAAACTAATACCTGCCACTAGGGGCTACAACAATGGTACCCTCAACTCATCTAACAACATTGTCAATCTTTCCAACCACACGCTTAGCCCAGCAGAAGAGTCTGTCCTATCTCGGGGACTCTCTTTCTGTCCCACCGTCCCCACGAACATGATACAGTTCTGCGGTGATCTGGAAGCCTACTTTCCTCGTCTCCGACTCAAGGAATATTTTCAACGCACCACTGAACAGTGTACTGACCCACAGGAACCCTCCTACCAACACTACAAAAAGAAGAATTCTGCGTGGACTCCTCCTGATGGTCGAAATGACAGACTGGACCTCTACATAGAGTGTTTCCGCAGACGTGCACAGGCTGAAATTGTGGACAAACAACATCACTTGTCCCATAACCTCAGCCGTACAGAACGCAATGCCATCCACAGCCTCAGAAACAACTCTGACATTATCATCAAAGGGGCTGACAAAGGAGGTGCTGTAGTCATAATGAACAGGTCAGATTATGAACAGGAGGCTGCCAGGCAACTCTCCAAGACCACATTCTACAGGCCACTATCCTCTGATCCCACTGAGGAATACCAAAAGAAACTACACCATCTGCTCAAGAAACTCCCAGCTACAGTACGGGAACAAATCTACATGGACACACCCCCAGAACCCCGACCAGGGGTATTCTATCTGCTACCCAAGATCCATAAACCCGGAAACCCTGGACGCCCCATCATCTCAGGCATTGGCACTCTGACGGCAGGATTATCTGGCTATTTGGCCTCTCTCCTCAGGCCCTATGCTACCAGCACTCCCAGCTATCTTCAAGACACCACCAACTTCCTGAGGAAACTACAATGCATTGATGTTCTTCCTGGAAACACCATCCTGGCCACCATGCATGTAGAAGCACTTTATACCAATATTCCACATGAGGATGGACTACAAGCTGTCAGGAACAGTATCCCTGATGAGGCCACAGCAAGCCTGGTGGCTGAGCTTTGTGACTTTGTCCTCACCCACAACCACTTCAGATTTGGGGACAACTTATACCTTCAAGTCAGTGGCACTGCTATGGGTACTCGCATGGCCCCACAGTATGCCAACATTTTTATGGCTGACTTAGAACAACGCTTCCTCAGCTCTCGTCCCCTAGTGCCCCTCCTCTACTTGCACTACATTGACGACATCTTCATCATATGGACCCATGGAAAGGAGGCCCTTGAAGAATTCCACCTGGACTTCAACAATTTCCACCCCACCATCAACCTCAGCCTGGACCAGTGCACACAAGAGATCCACTTCCTGGACACTACAGTACAAATAAGTGATGGTCACATAAACACCACCCTATACCGGAAACCTACTGACCGCTATACGTACCTACATGCCTCCGGCTTCCATCCAAGACACATCACACGATCCATTGTCTACAGCCAAGCCCTAAGATACAACCGAATTTGCTCCAACCCCTCAGACAGAGACAAACACCTACAAGATCTTTATCAAGCATTCGTAAAACTACAATACCCACCTGGGGAAGTGAGGAAACAGATTGACAGAGCAAGACGGGTACCCAGAAATCACCTACTACAGGACAGGCCCAACAAGAACAAGAACAGAACACCACTGGCCATCACATACAGCCCCCAGCTAAAACCTCTCCAGCGCATTATCCACGATCTACAACCTATCCTGGAAAATGATCCCTCACTCTCACAGACCTTGGGAGGCAGGCCACTCCTCGCTTACAGACAACCCCCCAACCTGAAGCAAATACTCACCAGCAACTACACACCACACCACAGAAACACCAACCCAGGAACCTATCCCCGTAGCAAACCTCGTTGCCTACTCTGTCCCCATATCTACTCTGGCAACAGCATCAGAGGACCCAACCACATCAGCCACACCATCAGGGACTCATTCACCTGCACATCCACTAATGTCATATATGCCATCATGTGCCAGCAATGCCCCTCTCCCATGTACATTGGCCAAACCGGACAGTCCCTCCGCAAATGAATAAATGGACACAAATCGGACATCAGGAGTGGTAACATACATAAGCCAGTAAGTGAACACTTCAATCTCCCTGGTCATTCTATTACAGATTTAAAAGTCACTATCATTGAACAAAAAAACTTCAGAAACAGACTTCAAAGAGAAACAGCAGAACTAAAATTCATTTGCAAATTCAACACCATTAATCTGGGCTTGAATAGGGACTGGGAGTGGCTGGCTCACTACAGAAGCAGCTTTTCCTCTCCTGGAATTGACACTTCCTCATCTATTATTGGGAGTGGACTACATCCACCCTGATTTTTGAATTGGCCCTGTCAACACTGGTTCTCCACTTGTGAAGTAACTCCCTGCTCTCCATGTGTCAGTATATAATGCCTGCATCTGTAACTTTCACTCTATGCATCCGAAGAAGTGAGGTTTTTACTCACGAAAGCTTATGCCCAAATAAATCTGTTAGTCTTTAAGGTGCCACCAGACTCCTTGTTGTTTTCCTAATATCCCCAGTGATTCTACGGGACAAAATCCCAGGGAGGGAATAAAATTCTGCCACCTTAAACTAGTGTTTTCCATGCCTAGAATTCAGATGGCACCAGGTGGATCAGACTGAACAGGTTACAAACCTCTCCGAGGCACTTACTTTCTCAACAGGGACTTCTGTTTTCTAGTAAAATGGGTAAAAGGAAAGGAGAAAACTTGAAAGAGGCTCCTGCTCACACTCACATATGTGAACCCTAATACTCTCTCAGTCCTCAAAGAGAGCTCGAGAAGGAGACTTGCTGAAGCAAAGCCACAGGGGTCTCTGAGGTTTCCCTGGCCCTGCGCCCCTGTTTTGCCTGGCTGATGTGAGCATCTCTCTCTGAGGTCACCACCTCCCTAACAACTTTGACCAATAGGCTGAGCTCCTGCAAAAGGCCTTTGTGATGTCACTGCCACACCCACCCATCCCCTGAAGTGCTAATATCCTGCTGCTGGCCTGACATTTTGAAGGTTTGAGCTACTCTCTGTGGATCACCCCACTCAATGCGTCTTCATTCTAGGAAGCAAGCCGGTTAGACAGTAAAACATTAGAGGCTGCTCCCAATGCTACACTCAGTGTTTCCAAAATTAATACACTTTATGGCCAGAAGAGACCTTTAGAGCATCTCATCTAACCCCCTGCATATCATAGGCTTCCTGTATAGGACAATAGTTACTTTTTGGGCACAAACATTCCAGAAAGGCATCTAGTTTCATTCAATGACTTCAAGAGATGGAGAATCCACCACTTTCCCTTTCACTGAGTGCCAGGGGGCTCCATTTCCCCTTCCACTAGCTCCCCATTTACAGTGAGCCAGAGCAGTACCTGCAACAGGGAGCGGGAGTTGCTGAAGGCCTCAGAGGCACAACCCCTGCAGTGTCTCAGGCACCTGGCGCAAGTGATGGATGATGCAGAGCTGGTGCCTCACTTTGGCCGTGACGCCCTCCTGCTGCAAGGGAATGAGAACCTGTCAGACTCAAACGCCCCGAGGAATCAGGGGGAATTAAGGGCACCTGGAACCAGCAGTATTTCCACTCAGCACCTGCCCAACACTGAGGGATGAATTCACCTCCTGAATCCCAGAATGGAGTCTTCTTGTCCTTTCTAGTAACCTCCAGTGCCAATCCCCCTCCTTATAGGGTGAGCTCCTGCTACCTCCCCCTCAGTGTCCTTGACAGCTGTTCCACCTCCAAACCACAGCTTAAGTCATCAGAAACCTCTTCTAGACCCCCACCAAGGTTGGGCTGGGAGGCGGGTCTAGCAGTGGGGGCAGGAGGGATTCTGGCAGCAGTGAAGTGGGTTGCGGGGAGGTTGAGATCTTGCCCAAGTCATCCGAGACACTAACGCTAAGCCACAGGATGGCAGCATCTAGTGTCTGTGGAGTCCAAGCACTATTTCAACCCCACAGTTTTGGATGAACTTCCCACAAGAGGAGGTGAAGATCATCCCCAGCAACACACACACACACACACCACTCCTGGTGGTGGGAGGGGAACAGGAGAAAGGACAAAAGAAGTAAGAGATGAAGAGAAAGGAAGGAGGGATGGTGGAAAAGGTAAAACGAAAAGGACAAACCCTAATGTCCCCAGTGATTCCACAGGACAAAATCCCGTGTGGACTACAAAATTCTGTCACCTTGAACTAGTGTTTTCCATGCCTAGAATTCAACGGGCACCAGGTGGATCAGACTGAGCAGGTTCAAAAACCTCTTGGAGGCTCTTACCTTCTAAACAGGGACGTCTGTTTTCTAGTAAAATCAGTAAAAGGGAAGGAGAAAACTCGAAAGAGGCTCCTGCTCTCACTCACATACGTGAACCCTAATACTCTCTCAGTCCTCAAAGAGAGACCTCGAGAAGGAGACTTGCTAAAGCAAAGCCACAGGGGACTCTGAGGTTTCCCTGGCCCTGGGCCCCGACTGATGTCAGCATCTCTCTCTGAGGTCACCACCTCCCTAACACCTTTGACCAATACGCTGAGATACTGCATGTAGCGGGGCGGCCTGGCTCCCAGGCGCCCCAGGAAGTCAAGGCCACCGCGGCCTGTCCCCACCCCCCGGAAGTCAAGGGGCGGGACAGGAAGTATAAAGGCCAAGCCACAGCGCTCAGTAGCTGGCCGGCAGCGGGAGAGGACAGACGCTGGTGCCCGAGCTCCCGCGGACCTGAGCCTGCCGAGAGCCCGGTATCCTGAGGAACGGTCTGAGCTTCCCCCCGCCAAGGGCCCAGAGGGAGTGACAGACCTACCTGCTGCTCGGGGCCCGGAGGAGCCCATGATCTGCGACTCAGCAGACGGAACTCAGGAGGAACAGGTACCCATGGAGGAGGAGATGGGAAGTGGCCCGGGGATAGCAGACCCCGAACCCATGTCAGTGTGTTGCGGTCAGGATCCCCACTGACTGCGCGGCAGACGGACTGCTGCGGATAGGGCCCCGGGCTGGAACACAGTGGAGTGGGTGGGCCTGTGTTCCCCCCTGCCACCCCGTGCTGGGTGGCAGTCTCTCCTCCTCCTTGTCCAAGGGGCCTGGGCCTCTGACTGACGATTGGTTTGCTGCCCCGCCCTGACCTAGGGCCTGGGCTAACCCAAACTGACCCAGCTCCTGCTACAAGGCCTGGGCCGCTGACTGACTACTGGTTTGTTCCCCGCCCTGACCCAGGGCCGGAGCTGTTGATTGTGTGCTCAGTCCCTGCATAAGAGCCTGAGCTCTGAACTGTTGATTGTGTGCTCAGTCCCTGCATAAGGGCCTGAGCTCTGAACTGTTGATTGTGTGCTCAGTCCCTGCACAAAGGCCTGAGCGCCGAACTGCTAATTGTGTGCTCAGCCCCTACCCAAAGGTCTGGGCCCTAACTGTTATTTGCTTTGTAGCGGGGCGGCCTGGCTCCCAGGTACCCCAGGAAGGGACGAGCCCCACCCCGGAACTACTACACTGCAAAAGGCCTTTGTGATGTCACTGCCACACCCACCCATCCCCTGAAGTGCGAATGTCCTGCTGCTGGCCTGACACTTTGAAGGTTTCACCTACTCTCTGTGGATCACCCCACTCGATGCGTCTTCATTCTAGGAAGCAAGTCGGCTAGACAGTAAAGCATCAGAGGCTGCTCCCAATGCTACACTCAGTGTTTCCAAAATTACTACACTTTATGGCCAGAAGAGACCTTTAGAACATCTCATCTAACCCCCTGCATATCATAGGCTTCCTGTATAGTACAATAGGTACTTTTTGAGCACACACATTCCAGAAAGGCATCTAGTCTTCATGAAATGACATCAAGAGATGGAGAATCCACCACTTTCCCTTTTACTGAGTGCCAGGGGGCTCCATTTCCCCTTCCACTAGCACCCCATTTACAGTGAGCCAGAGCAGTACCTGCAGCAGGGAGCGGGAGTTGCTGATGGCCTCAGAGGCACAGCCCCTGCAGTGTCTAAGGCACCTGGCACAAGTGCCGGATGATGCGGAGCTGGTGCATCACTCTGGCCATGACGTCCTCCTGCTGCAAGGGAACGAGAACCTGTCAAAGACTCAAACGCCCCGAGGAATCAGGGGGAATTAAGGGCACCTGGAACCAGGAGCATTTAAACTGACTACCTGCCCACCACTGAGGGATGAATTCACCTCCTGAACCCCAGAATGGAGTCTTCTTGTCCTTTCTAGTAATCTCCAGTGCCAACCCACCACCTTGTAGGGTGAGCTCCTGCTACCTCCCCCTCAGTACCCTTGACAGCTGTTCTACCTCCAAACCACAGCTCAAGTTATCAGAACCCTCTTCTCCACCCCCACCCAGGTTGGGCTGGGAGGCGGCTCTAGCAGGGGGGGCAGGAGGGATTCTGCCAGCAGTGAAGTGGGTTGCGGGGAGGTTGAGATCTTGCCCCAATCATCCCAGACACTAATGCTAAGCCACAGGATGGCAGCATCTAGTGTCATTGGAGTTCAAGCACTATTTCAACCCCACAGTTTTGGATCAACTTCCCACAAGGGGAGGTGAAGAGCACCCCCAGCAACACACACACACACACACACACACACACACACACACACACACACACACACACACACACACACACACACACACACACACCCCACTCCTGGTGGTGGCAGGTGAACAGGAGAAAGGACAAAAGAAGTAAGAGATGAAGAGAAAGGAAGGAGGGATGGAGGAAAAGGTAAAACGAAAATGACAAACACTAATGTCCCCTGTGATTCTACGGGACAAAATCCCACAGAGGAAATAAAATTCTGCCACCTTAACCTAGTGTTTTCCATGCCTAGAATTCAGCTGGCACCAGATGGATCAGACTGAGCAGGTTCCAAAACCTCTTGGAGGCTCTTACCTTCTAAATAGGGACGTCTGTTTTCTAGTAAAATCCGTCAAAGGAAAGGAGAAAACTCCAAAGAGGCTCCTGCTCGCACTCACACATGTGAACACTAATACTCTCTCAGTCCTCAAAGAGAGACCTCGAGAAGGAGACTTGCTGAAGCAATAACAGACACTTGGTGGGATAACTCACATGACTGGAGTACTGTCATGGATGGATATAAACTGTTCAGGAAGGACAGGCAGGGCAGAAAAGGTGGGGGAGTTGCATTGTATGTAAGAGAGGAGTATGAGTGCTCAGAGGTCCGGTATGAAACTGTAGAAAAACCTGAGAGTCTCTGGATAAAGTTGAGAAGTGTGAGCAACAAGGGAGATGTCACGGTTGGAGTCTGGTATAGACCACCAGACCAGGGGGATGAGGTGGACGAGGCTTTCTTCTGGCAACTAGCAGAAGTTGCTAGATCGCAGGCCCTGGTTCTCATGGGAGACTTTAATCACCCTGATATCTGCTAGGAGAGCAATACAGCGGTGAACAGTCAATCCAGGAAGTTTTTGGAAAGTGTAGGGCACAATTTCCTGGTGCAAGTGCTGGAGGAACCAACTAGGGGCAGAGCTTTTCTCGACCTGCTGCTCACAAACAGGGAAGAATTAGTAGGGGAAGCAAAAGTGGATGGGAACCTGGGAGGCAGTGACCATGAGATGGTCGAGTTCAGGATCCTGACACAAGGAAGAAAGGAGAGCAGCAGAATACGGACCCTGGACTTCAGAAAAGCAGACTTTGACTCCCTCAGGGAACCGATGGGCAGGATCCCCTGGGAGAATAATATGAAGGGCAAAGGGGTCCAGGAGAGCTGGCTGTATTTTAAAGAATCCTTATTGCGGTTGCAGGAACAAACCATCCCGATGTGTAGAAAGAATAGTAAATATGGCAGGCGACCAGCTTGGCTAAACAGTGAAATCCTTGCTGATCTTAAACGCAAAAAAGAAGCTTACAAGAAGTGGAAGATTGGACAAATGACCAGGGAGGAGTATAAAAATATTGCTCAGGCATGCAGGAGTGAAATCAGGAAGGCCAAATCACACTTGGAGTTGCAGCTAGCAAGAGATGTTAAGAGTAACAAGAAGGGTTTCTTCAGGTATGTTAGCAACAAGAAGAAAGTCAAGGAAAGTGTGGGCCCCTTACTGAATGAGGGAGGCAACCTAGTGACTGAGGATGTGGAAAAAGCTAATGTACTCAATGCTTTTTTTGCCTCTGTCTTCACGAACAAGGTCAGCTCCCAGACTGCTGCACTGGGCAGCACAATATGGGGAGAAGGTGACCAGCCCTCTGTGGAGAAAGAAGTGGTTCGGGACTATTTAGAAAAACTGGACGTGCACAACTCCATGGGGCTGGATGCGCTGCATCCGAGGGTGCTAAAGGACTTGGCGGATGAGATTGCACAGCCATTAGCCATTATTTTTGAAAACTCATGGCGATCGAGGGAGGTCCCGGATGACTGGAAAAAGGCTAATGTAGTGCCCATCTTTAAAAAAGGGAAGGAGGAGGATCCGGGGAACTACAGGCCAGTCAGCCTCACCTCAGTCCCTGGAAAAATCATGGAGCAGGTCCTCAAGGAATCAATTATGAAACACTTAGAGGAGAGGAAAGTGATCAGGAACAGTCAGCATGGATTCACCAAGGGGAAGTCGTGCCTGACTAACCTAATTGCCTTCGATGATGAGATAACTGGCTCTGTGGAGGAGGGGAAAGCAGTGGATGTGTTATTCCTTGACTTTAGCAAAGCTTTTGATACGCTCTCCCACAGTATTCTTGCCACCAAGTTAAAGAAGTATGGGATGGATGAATGGATTGTAAGGTGGATAGAAAGCTGGCTGGATCGTCGGGCTCAACGGGTAGTGATCAATGGCTCCATGTCTAGTTGGCAGCCGGTTTCAAGCGGAGTAGTGCCCCAAGGGTCGGTCCTGGGGCCGGTTTTGTTTAATATCTTTATTAATGATCTGGAGGATGGTGTGGACTGCACTCTCAGCAAGTTTGCAGATGACACTAAACTAGGAGGCGTGGTAGATATGCTAGAGGGTAGGGATCGGATACAGAGGGACCTAGACAAATTAGAGGATTGGGCCAAAAAAAACCTGATGAAGTTCAACAAGGACAAGTGCAGAGTCCTGCACTTAGGACGGAAGAATCCCATGCACTGCTACAGACTAGGGACCGAATGGCTAGGTAGCAGTTCTGCAGAAAAGGACCTAGGGGTCACAGTGGACGAGAAGCTGGATATGAGTCAACAGTGTGCTCTTGTTGCCAAGAAGGCTAACGGCATTTTGGGCTGTATAAGTAGGGGCATTGCCAGCAGATCGAGGAACGTGATCGTTCCCCTTTATTCGACATTGGTGAGGCCTCATCTGGAATACTGTGTCCAGTTTTGGGCCTGTGGAAGCAGAGAAAGAGCTCACAGGAAGGGGATGCAATGCATGACAGTTCGTTAGCAAGAGTTAGGCTAACTGTAACCCTAATAACGCGAGATTTGTAGAAGCGAGGAATGTGTGAGGCGGGTGAGAAAGAACTGTGTAAGAAGTCATTAGGACCTGGTATAGATAAGCTGTAGAAGACCTTGTGTAGATAAGGTATAGAAAATATTGTATGTTGGCAAGAGTCAAAACAAGTGAAGAAATGAGATATCAAGATGGCCTATGTATAAACAAAACGCAGCTGTCCCTCGTTATTTCTGTAATGAAAGGTATAAATGCTTGCTGTAATTAGTTTCCTGGGAGAGACCTGCTTAGCTCTCTCCCTCTGGGCAATTGTGAGAGTTAATAAAGCATCTGACTTGCTGTACCTAAACAAATAGTGAGAACTCTGTTTTTCTCCGACAGGCCCCACACTACAAGAAGGATGTGGAAAAATTGGAAAGAGTCCAGTGGAGAGCAACAAAAATGATTAGGGGTCTGGAGCACATGACTTATGAGGAGAGGCTGAGGGAACTGGGATTGTTTAGTCTCCAGAAGAGAAGAATGAGGGGGGATTTGATAGCAGCCTTCAACTACGTGAAGGGGGGTTCCAAAGAGGATGGAGCTCGGTTGTTCTCAGTGGTGGCAGATGACAGAACAAGGAGCAATGGTCTCAAGTTGCAGTGGGGGAGGTCCAGGTTGGATATTAGGAAACACTATTTCACTAGGAGGGTGGTGAAGCACTGGAATGCGTTAACTAGGGAGCTGGTGGAGTCTCCTTCCTTGGAGGTTTTTAAGGCCCGGCTTGACAAAGCCCTGGCTGGGATGATTTAGTTGGGAATTGGTCCTGCCTTGAGGACGGGGTTGGAGTAGATGACCTCTTGAGGTCCCTTCCAACCCTGATATTCTATGATTCTATGATTCTATGAAAGTCACAGGGGTCTCTGAGGTTTCCCTGGCCCTAAGCCCCTGTCCTGCCTGGCTGATGTCAGCATCTCTCTCTGAGGTTATCACCTCCCTAACACCTTTGACCAATAGGCTGAGGTCCTGAAAAGGCCTTTGTGATGTCACTGCCACACCCACCCATCCCCGGAAGTGCTAATGTCCTGCTGCTGGCCTGACACTTTGAAGGTTTGAGCTACTCTGTGTGGATCACCCCACTCAATGCGTCTTCATTCTAGGAAGCAAGCCGGCTAGACAGTAAAACATCACAGGCTGCTCCCAATACTACACTCAGTGTTTCCAAAATTTGTAGACTTTATGGCCACAAGAGACCTTTAGAGCATCTCATCTAAGCCCCTGCATATCATAGGCCTCCTGTATAGTACAATAGTTACTTTTTGGGCACACACATTCCAGAAAGGCATCTAGTCTTCATTCAATGACATCAAGAGATGGAGAATCCACCACTTTCCCTTTTAGTGAGTACCAGGGGGCTCCATTTCCCCTTCCACTAGTTCCCCATTTACAGTGAGACAGAGCAGTACCTGCAGCAGGGAGCGGAAGTTGCTGATGGCCTCAGAGGCACAGCCCCTGCAGTGTCTCAGGAATCTGGCGCAAGTGCCGGATGATGCGGAGCTGGTGCATCACTTTTGGCCGTGACGTCCTCCTGCTGCAAGGGAACGAGAACCTGTCAGAGACTCAAACGCCCCGAGGAATCTGGAGGAATTAAGGGCACCTGGAACCAGCAATATTTCCACCCAGCACCTGCCGACCACTGAGGGATAAATTCACCTCCTGAACCCCAGAATGGAGTCTTCTTGTCCTTTCTAGTAACCTCCAGTGCCAACCCCCCTCCTTGAAGGATGAGCTCCTGCTATCTCCCCCTCAGTGCCCTTGACAGCTGTTCCACCTCCAAACCACAGCTCAAGGTATTAGTACCTTTGGACACAGACTGGCTAACCTAGTGAGGAGGGCTTTAAACTAGGTTCGACGGGGACAGGTGAGCAAAGCCCACAGGTAAGTGGGGAACATGGAGACCGGGGAGATGGGTCAAAAACGAGAGGGAGTGTGGGCTATATTGTCAGAGAGAAAGGAGGGTCAGGACAAAACTGGGAGGAAAGATCAAACCAGTATCTTAGATGCCTATATACAAATGCGAGAAGTATGGGGAATAAGCAGGAAGAACTGGAAGTGCTAATAAATAAATACAACTATGACATTGTTGGCATCACTGAAACTTGGTGGGATAATACACGTGATTGGAATGTTGGTGTGGATGGGTACAGCTTGCTCAGGAAGGATAGACAGGGGAAAAAGGGAGGAGGTGTTGCCTTGTATATTAAAAATGTACACACTTGGACTGAGGTAGAGATGGACATAGGAGACGGAAGTGTTGAGAGTCTCTGGGTTAGGCTAAAAGGGGTAAAAAACAAGGGAGATGTCATGCTAGGAGTCTACTACAGGCCACCTAACCAGGTGGAAGAGGTGGATGAGGCTTTTTTTAAGCAACTAACAAAATCATCCAAAGCCCAAGATTTGGTGGTGATGGGGGACTTCAACTATCCGGCTATATGTTGGGAAAATAACACAGCGGGGCACAGACTATCCAACAAATTCCTGGACTGCATTGGAGACAACTTTTTATTTCAGAAGGTTGAAAAAGCTACTGGGGGGAAGCTGTTCTAGACTTGATTTTAACAAATAGGGAGGAACTCGTTGAGAATTTGAAAGTAGAAGGCAGCCTGGGTGAAAGTGATCATGAAATCATAGAGTTTGCAATTCTAAGGAAGGGTAGAAGGGAGAACAGCAAAATAGAGACAATGGATTTCAGGAAGGCAGATTTTGGTAAGCTCAGAGAGCTGATAGGTAAGGTCCCATGGGAATCAAGACTGAGGGGAAAAACAACTGAGGAGAGTTGGCAGTTTTTCAAAGGGACACTATTAAGGGCCCAAAAGCAAGCTATTCCGCTGGTTAGGAAAGATAGAAAATGTGGCAAAAGACCACCTTGGCTTAACCATGAGATCTTGCATGATCTAAAAAATAAAAAGGAGTCATATCAAAAATGGAAACTGGGACAGATTACAAAGGATGAATATAGGCAAACAACACAGGAATGCAGGGGCAAGATTAGAAAGGCAAAGGCACAAAATGAGCTCAAACTAGCTACGGGAATAAAGGGAAACAAGAAGACTTTTTATCAATACATTAGAAGCAAGAGGAAGACCAAAGACAGGGTAGGCCCACTGCTTAGTGAAGAGGGAGAAACAGTAACAGGAAACTTGGAAATGGCGGAGATGCTTAATGACTTCTTTGTTTCGGTCTTCACCGAGAAGTCTGAAGGAATGCCTAACATAGTGAATGCTAATGGGAAGGGGGTAGGTTTAGCAGATAAAATAAAAAAAGAACAAGTTAAAAATCACTTAGAAAAGTTAGATGCCTGCAAGTCACCCAGGCCTGATGAAATGCATCCTAGAATACTCAAGGAGCTAATAGAGGAGGTATCTGAGCCTCTAGCTATTATCTTTGGAAAATCATGGGAGACGGGAGAGATTCCAGAAGACTGGAAAAGGGCAAATATAGTGCCCATCTATAAAAAGGGAAATAAAAACAACCCAGGAAACTACACACCCCAGTGAGTTTAACTTCTGTGCCAGGGAAGATAATGGAGCAAGTAATTAAGGAAATCATCTGCAAACACTTGGAAGGTGGTAAGGTGATAGGGAACAGCCAGCATGGATTTGTGAAGAACAAATCATGTCAAACCAATCTGATAGCTTTCTTTGATAGGATAACGAGCCTTGTGGATAAGGGTGAGGCTGTGGATGTGGTATACCTAGACTTTAGTAAGGCATTTGATACGGTCTCGCATGATATTCTTATTGATAAACTAGGCAAATACAATTTAGATGGGGCTACTATAAGGTGGGTGCATAACTGGCTGGATAACCGTACTCAGAGAGTTGTTATTAATAGTTCCCAATCCTGCTGGAAAGCCATAACGAGCGGGGTATCGCAGGGGTCTGTTTTGGGACCGGCGCTGTTCAATATCTTCATCAACGACTTAGATATTGGCATAGAAAGTACGCTTATTAAGTTTGCGGATGATACCAAACTGGGAGGGATTGCAACTGCTTTGGAGGACAGGGTCATAATTCAAAATGATCTGGACAAATTGGAGAAATGGTCTGAGTTAAACAGGATGAAGTTTAACAAAGACAAATGCAAAGTGCTCCACTTAGGAAGGAACAATCAGTTTCACACGTACAGAATGGGAAGAGACTGTCTAGGAAGGAGTACGGCAGAAAGGGATCTAGGGGTTATAGTGGACCACAAGCTAAATATGAGTCAACAGTGTGATGCTGTTGCAAAAAAAGCAAACCTGATTCTGGGATGTATTAACAGGTGTGTTGTGAGCAAGACACGAGAAGTCATTCTTCCGCTCTACTCTGCTCTGGTTAGGCCTCAGCTGGAGTATTGTGTCCAGTTCTGGGCACCGCATTTTAAAAAAAGATGTGGAGAAATTGGAAAGGGTCCAGAGAAGAGCAACAAGAATGATTAAAGGTCTTGAGAACATGACCTATGAAGGAAGGCTGAAAGAATTGGCTTTGTTTAGTTTGGAAAAGAGAAGACTGAGAGGAGACATGATAGCAGTTTTCAGGTATTTAAAAGGGTGTCATAAGGAGGAGGGAGAAAACTTGTTCACCTTAGCCTCTAAGGATAGAACCAGAAGCAATGGGTTTAAAGTGCAGCAAGGGAGGTCTAGGTTGGACATTAGGAAAAAGTTCCTAACTGTCAGGGTGGTTAAACACTGGAATAAATTGCCAAGGGAGGTTGTGGAATCTCCATCTCTTGAGATATTTAAGAGTAGGTTAAATAAATGTCTATCAGGGATGGTCTAGATGGTATTTGGTCCTGCCAGGGGGGCAGGGGACTGGACTCGATGACCTCTCGAGGTCCCTTCCAGTCCGATTATCTATGAATGTATGAAAAAAACACTGTTCTCCACCCCCACCCAGGTTGGCCAGGGAGGCGGCTCTAGCAGGGGGGGCAGGAGGGATTCTGGCAGCAGTGAAGTGGGTTGCGGGGAAGTTGAGATCTTGACCCAAGTCATCCCAGACACTAATGCTAAGCCACAGGATGGCAGCATCTAGTGTTAGTGGAGTCCAAACACTATTTCAACCCCACAGTTTTCGAGGAACAGGAGAAAGGACAAAAGAAGTAAGAGATGAAGAGAAAGGAAGGAGGGATGAAGGAAAAGGTAAAACAAAAAGGACAAACCCTAATGTCCCCAGTGATTCTACGGCACAAAATCCAAGGGATGGAATAAAATTCTGCCATCTTAAACTACTGTTTTCCATGCCTAGAATTCAGCTGGCACCACATGGATCAGACTGAGCAGCTGCCAAAACCTCTTGGAGGCTCTTACCTTCTAAACAGGGACGTCTGTTTTCTAGTAAAATCAGTAAAAGGAAAGGAGAAAACTCGAAAGAGGCTCCTGCACGCACTCACGTACGTGAACCCTAATACTCTCTCAGTCCTCAAAGAAAGACCCCGAGAAGGAGACTTGCTGAAGCAAAGCCACAGGGTCTCTGAGGTTTCCCTGGCCCTGTGCTCCTGTCCTGCCAGGCTGATGTCAGCATCTCTCTCGGAGGTCACCACCTCCCTAACACATTTGACCAATAAGCTGACATCCTGCAAAAGGCCTTTGTGATGTCACTGCCACACCCAACCAAACCCTCAAGTGCTAATGTCCTGCTGCTGGCCTGACACTTTGAAGGTTTGAGGTTGTCATAACTATAAAGGGAAGGGTAACAGCTGTCCTGTGTACAGTACTATAAAATCCTCCTGGCCAGAGACTCCAAAATCCTTTTCCCTCTAAAGGGTTAAGAAGCTCAGGTAACCTGGCTGGCATCTGACCTAAAGGACCAATAAGGGGACAAGATACTTTCAAATCTTGGGGAGGGGAAGGCTTTTGTTTGTGTTCTTTGTTTGTGTGGGTGTTCGCCCTCGGGACTGAGAGGGACCAGACATCAATCCAGGTTCTCCACATCTTTCTAAACAAGTCTCTCCTATTTCAATCAAGGCGTGTTAGTTTTCCTTTGTTTTCTCAACTTGTAAATGTACCTTTTCCTAGAGTGTTTATCTTTGTTTGCTGTACTTTGAACCTAAGACTAGAGGGGAGTCCTCTGAGCTCTTTAAGTTTGATTACCCTGTAAGGTTAATTTCCATACTGATTTTACAGAGATGATTTTTACCTTTTTCTTTAATTAAAAGCCTGATTTTTAAGAACCTGATTGATTTTTCCTTGTTTTAAGATCCAAGGAGTTTGGATCTTGATTCACCAGGAGTTGGTGGAACGAAGGAGGGGAATGGTTAATTTCTCCTTCTTTTAGATCCAAGGGGGTTGGATCTGTATTCACCAGAAGTTGGTGGGAGGAAGGAGGGGGGATGGTTTATTTCTCCTTGTTTTAAGATCCAAGGGGTTTGGATCTGTATTCACCAGGGAATTGGTGAAAGGTTTCTCAAGGCTACCAAGGGGAGGAAATTAGCCTTGGGATGGTGGTTAAGCTTAGAGGTTTTCATGCAGGCCCCTACATTTGTACCCTAAACTTCAAAGTGGGGATACAGCCTTGACACAGGTACTCTCTGTGGATCACCCCACTCAATGCGTCTTCATTCTAGGAAGCAAGCCGGCTAGACAGTAAAACATCAGAGGCTGCTCCCAATACTACACTCAGTGTTTCCAAAATTTGTAGACTTTATGGCCACAAGAGACCTTTAGAGCATCACATCTAAGCCCCTGCATATCATAGGCCTCCTGTATAGTACAATAGTTACTTTTTGGGCACACACATTCCAGAAAGGCATCTAGTCTTCATTCAATGACATCAAGAGATGGAGAATCCACCACTTTCCCTTTTAGTGAGTGCCAGGGGGCTCCATTTCCCCTTCCACTAGCTCGCCATTTACAGGGAGACAGAGCAGTACCTGCAGCAGGGAGCGGGAGTTGCTGAAGGCCTCAGAGGCGCAGCCCCTGCAGTGTCTCAGGCACCTGGCGCAAGTGGCGGATGATGCGGGTGCATCACTTTGGCCGTGACATCCTCCTACTGCAAGGGAACGAGAACCTGTCCGAGACTCAAACGCCCCGAGGAATCAGGGGGAATTAAGGGCACCTCGAACCAGCAGTATTTAAACTGACTACCTGCCCACCACTGAGGGATGAATTCACCTCCTGAACCCCAGAATGGAGTCTTCTTGTCCTTTCTAGTAACCTCCAGTGCCAACCCACCACCTTGTAGGGTGAGCTCCTGCTACCTCCCGCTCAGTACCCTTGACAGCTGTTCTACCTCCAAACCACAGCTCAAGTTATCAGAACCCTCTTCTCCACCCCAACCCAGGTTGCGCAGGGAGGCGGCCCTAGCAGGGGCGGGCAGGAGCGATTCTGCCAGCTGTGAAGTGGGTTGCGGGGAAGTTGAGATCTTGCCCCAAGTTGTCCCAGACACTAATGCTAAGCCACAGGATGGCAGCATCTAGTGTCAGTGGAGTCCAAGCACTATTTGAACCCGACAGATTTGGATCAACTTCCCACAAGGGGAGGTGAAGAGCACCCCCAGCAACACACACACCACTCCTGGAGGTGGGAGGGGAACAAGAGAAAGGACAAAAGAAGTAAGAGATGAAGAGAAAGGAAGGAGGGATGGAGGAAAAGGTAAAACGAAAAGGACAAACCCTAGTGTCCCCAGTGATTCCACGGGACAAAATTCCAGGGAGGGAAGAAAATTCTGCCACCTTAAACTACTGTTTTCCATGCCGAAAATTCAGCTGGCACCAGATGGATCAGACTGAGCAGGTTCCAAAACCTCTTGGAGGCTCTTACCTTCTAATTTTCAAGTAAAATCAGTAAAAGGAAAGGAGAAAACTCGAAAGAGGCTCCTGCTCGCACTCACATACGTCAACCCTAACACTCTCTCAGTCCTCAAAAAGAAACCTCGAGAAGGAGACTTGCTGAAGCAAAGCCACAGGGGTCTCTGAGGTTTCCCTGGTCGTAAGCCTCTGTCCTCCCTGGCTGAAGACAGCATCTCTCTCTGAGGTCACCACCTCCCTAACACCTTTGACCAGTACGCTGAGGTCCTTGAAAAAGCCTTTGTGATATCACTGCCACACCCAACCAAACCCTAAAGTGCTCATGTCCTGCTGCTGGCCTGACACTTTGAAGGTTTGAGCTACGCTCTGTGGATCACACCACAAAATTCGTCTTCATTCTAGGAAGCAAGCTAGCTAGACAGTAAAACATCAGAGGCTGCTCCCAATACTACACTCAGTGTTTCCAAAAGTAGGAGACTTTCTGGCCAGAAGAGACCTTTACAGCATCTCATCTAACCCCCTCCATATCATAGGCTTCCAGTATAGTACAATAGTTACTTTTTGGGCACACACATTCCAGAAAGGCATCTAGTCTTCCTTCAATGACATCAAGAGATGGAGAATCCACCACTTTCCCTTTTAGTGAGTGCCAGGAGGCTCCATTTCCCCTTCCACTAGCTCCCCATTTACAGTGAGCCAGAGCAGTACCTGCAGCAGGGAGAGGGAGTTGCTAAGGCCTTACAGGAACAGGCCCTGCAGTGTCTCAGGCACATGGCGTAAGTGCCGGATGGTGCGGAGCTGGTGCATCCCTTTGGCCGTGAGGTCCTCCTCCTGCAAGGGAACGAGAACCTGTCAGAGACTCAAATGCCCCGAGGAATCAGGGGCAATTAAGGACACCTGGAACCAGCAGTATTTACACCCAGCACCTGCCCACCACTGAGGGATGAATTCACCTCCTGAACCCCAGAATGGAGTCGTCTTCCCCTTTCTAGTAATCTCCAGTGCCAACCCCCGTCCTTGTAGGGTGAGCTCCTGCTACCTCCCCCTCAGTGCCCTTGACAGCTGTTCCACCTCCAAACCACAGCTCAAGTTATCAGAACCCTCTTCTCCACCCCCACCCAGGTTGGGCAGGGAGGCGGCTCTAGCAGGGGGGGCAGGTGGGATTCTGGCAGCAGTGAACTGGGTTGCGGGGAGGTTGAGATCTTGCCCCAAGTCATCCCAGACACTAATGCTAAACCACACGATGGCAGCATCTAGTGTCAGTGGAGTCCAAGCACTATTTCAACCATACAGTTTTGGATCAACTCCCAACAAGGGGAGGTGAAGAGCACCCCCAGCAACACACACACACACACACACACACACACACACACACACATACCACTCTGGTGGTGGGAGGGGAACAAGAGAAAGGACAAAAGAAGTAAGAGATAAAGAGAAAGGAAGGAGGGGTGGAGGAAAAGGTAAAACGAAAAGGACAAACCCTAATGTCCCCAGTGATTCTACGGCACAAAATCCCAGGTGGGCTATAAAATTCTGCCACCTTGAACTAGTGTTTTCCATGCCTAGAATTCAGCTGGCACCAGATGGATCAGACTGCAGGCTGAGCAGGTTAAAAACCTCTCCAAGGTTCTTACCTTCTCAACAGGCACGTCTGTTTTCTAGTAAAATCAATAAAAGGAGAAACTCGAAAGAGGTTCCTCCTCGCACTCACATACTTGAACCCTAATACTCTCTGAGTCCTAAAAAGGGAGACCTCGAGAAGGAGACTTGCTAAAGCAAAGCCAAAGGGGTCTCTGAGGCTTCCCTGGTCCTGCGCTCCTGTCCTGCCTGGCTGATGTCAGCATCTCTCTCTCCGGTAACCACCTCCCTAACACCTTTGACCCATAGGCTGAGGTCCAGGATAAGGCCTTTGTGATATCACTGCCACACCCAACCAAACCCTAAAGTGCTAATGTCCTGCTACTGGCCTGACACTTTGAAGGTTTGAGCTACTCTCTGTGGATCACCCCACTCAATGCATCCTCATTCTAGGAAGCAAGCGGGCTAGACAGTAAAACATGAGAGGCTGCTCACAATGCTACACTCAGTGTTTCCAAAATTAGTAGACTTTATGGTCAGAAGAGACCTTTAGAGCATCTAATCTAACCCGCTGCATATCATAGGCTTACTGTATAGTACAATAGTTACTCTTTGGGCACACACATTCCAGAAAGGCATCTGGTCTTCATTCAAAGACATCAAGAGATGGAGAATCCACCACTTTCCCTTTTAGTGAGGGCCAGGGGGCTCCATTTCCCCTTCCACTAGCTCCCCATTTACAGTGAGCCAGAGCAGTACCTGCAGCAGGGAGCAGGAGTTGCTGAAGGCCTCAGAGGAACAGCCCCTGCAGTGTCTCAGGCACCTGGCGCAAGTGCCGGATGATACGGAGCTGGTGCATCACTTTGGCCGTGACGCCCTCCTGCTGCAAGGGAACGAGAACCTGTCAGAGATTCAAAGGCCCCGAGGAATCAGGGGGAATTAAGGGCACCTGGAACCAGCAGTATTTCCACCCACCACCTGCCCACCACTGAGGGATGAATTCACCTCCTGAATCCCAGAATGGAGTCTTCTTGTCCTTTCTAGTAACCTCCAGTGCCAATCCCCCTCCTTCTAGGGTGAGCTCCTGCTACCTCCCCCTCAGTGTCCTTGACAGCTGTTCCACCTCCAAACCACAGCTTAAGTCATCAGAAACCTCTTCTAGACCCCCACCAAGTTTGGGCTGGGAGGCGGGTCTAGCAGTGGGGGCAGGAGGGATTCTGGCAGCAGTGAAGTGGGTTGCGGGGAGGTTGAGATCTTGCCCAAGTCATCCGAGACACTAACGCTAAGCCACAGGATGGCAGCATCTAGTGTCTGTGGAGTCCAAGCACTATTTCAACCCCACAGTTTTGGATGAACTTCCCACAAGAGGAGGTGAAGATCATCCCCAGCAACACACACACACACACACACACACACACCACTCCTGATGGTGGGAGCGGAATAGGAGAAAGGACAAAAGAAGTAAGAGATGAAGAGAAAGGAAGGAGGGTTGGTGGAAAATGTAAAACGAAAAGGACAAACCCTAATGTCCCCAGTGATTCCACGGGACAAAATCCCGTGTGGACTACAAAATTCTGTCACCTTGAACTAGTGTTTTCCATGCCTAGAATTCAACGGGCACCAGGTGGATCAGACTGAGCAGGTTCAAAAACCTCTTACCTTCTAAACAGGGACGTCTGTTTTCTAGTAAAATCAGTAAAAGGGAAGGAGAAAACTCGAAAGAGGCTCCTGCTCTCACTCAAATACGTGAATCCTAATACTCTCTCAGTCCTCAAAGAGAGACCTCGAGAAGGAGACTTGCTAAAGCAAAGCCACAGGGGTCTCTGAGGTTTCCCTGGCCCTGCGCCCCTGACTGATGTCAGCATCTCTCTCTGAGGTCACCACCTCCCTAACACCTTTGACCAATACGCTGAGATACTGCATGTAGCGGGGCGGCCTGGCTCCCAGGCGCCCCAGGAAGTCAAGGCCACCGCGGCCTGTCCCCACCCCCCGGAAGTCAAGGGGCGGGACAGGAAGTATAAAGGCCAAGCCACAGCGCTCAGTAGCTGGCCGGCAGCGGGAGAGGACAGACGCTGGTGCCCGAGCTCCCGCGGACCTGAGCCTGCCGAGAGCCCGGTATCCTGAGGAACGGTCTGAGCTTCCCCCGCCAAGGGCCCAGAGGGAGTGACAGACCTACCTGCTGCTCGGGGCCCGGAGCAGCCCATGATCTGCGACCCAGCAGACGGAACTCAGGAGGAACAGGTACCCATGGAGGAGGAGATGGGAAGTGGCCCGGGGATAGCAGACCCCGAACCCATGTCAGTGTGTTGCGGTCAGGATCCCCACTGACTGCGCGGCAGACGGACTGCTGCGGATAGGGCCCCGGGCTGGAACACAGTGGAGTGGGTGGGCCTGTGTTCCCCCCTGCCACCCCGTGCTGGGTGGCAGTCTCTCCTCCTCCTTGTCCAAGGGGCCTGGGCCTCTGACTGATGATTGGTTTGCTGCCCCGCCCTGACCTAGGGCCTGGGCTAACCCAAACTGACCCAGCTCCTGCTACAAGGCCTGGGCCGCTGACTGACTACTGGTTTGTTCCCCGCCCTGACCCAGGGCCGGAGCTGTTGATTGTGTGCTCAGTCCCTGCATAAGGGCCTGAGCTCTGAACTGTTGATTGTGTGCTCAGTCCCTGCATAAGGGCCTGAGCTCTGAACTGTTGATTGTGTGCTCAGCCCCTACCCAAAGGTCTGGGCCCTAGACTGTTATTCGCTTTGTAGCGGGGCGGCCTGGCTCCCAGGTACCCCAGGAAGGGACGAGCCCCACCCCGGAACTACTACACTGCAAAAGGCCTTTGTGATGTCACTGCCACACCCACCCATCCCCTGAAGTGCTAATGTCCTGCTGCTGGCCTGACACTTTGAAGGTTTCAGCTACTCTCTGTGGATCACCCCACTCGATGCGTCTTCATTCTAGGAAGCAAGCCGGCTAGACAGTAAAGCATCAGAGGCTGCTCCCAATGCTACACTCAGTGTTTCCAAAATTACTACACTTTATGGCCAGAAGAGACCTTTAGAACATCTCATCTAACCCCCTGCATATCATAGGCTTCCTGTATAGGACAATAGGTACTTTTTGGGCACAAACATTCCAGAAAGGCATCTAGTCTTCATGAAATGACATCAAGAGATGGAGAATCCACCACTTTCCCTTTTACTGAGTGCCAGGGGGCTCCATTTCCCCTTCCACTAGCTCCCCATTTACAGTGAGCCAGAGCAGTACCTGTAGCAGGGAGCGGGAGTTGCTGATGGCCTCAGAGGCACAGCCCCTGCAGTGTCTAAGGCACCTGGCACAAGTGCCGGATGATGCGGAGCTGGTGCATCACTCTGGACATGACGTCCTCCTGCTGCAAGGGAACGAGAACCTGTCAAAGACTCAAACGCCCCGAGAAATCAGGGGGAATTAAGGGCACCTGGAACCAGCAGTATTTAAACTGACTACCTGCCCACCACTGACGGATGAATTCACCTCCTGAACCCCAGAATGGAGTCTTCTTGTCCTTTCTAGTAACCTCCAGTGCCAACCCACCACCTTGTAGGGTGAGCTCCTGCTATCTCCCCCTCAGTGCCCTTGACAGCTGTTCTACCTCCAAACCACAGCTCAAGTTATCAGAACCCTCTTCTCCACCCCCACCCAGGTTGGGCAGGGAGGCGGCTCTAGCAGGGGGGGCAGGAGGGATTCTGCCAGCAGTGAAGTGGGTTGCGGGGAGGTTGAGATCTTGCCCCAATCATCCCAGACACTAATGCTAAGCCACAGGATGGCAGCATCTAGTGTCATTGGAGTTCAAGCACTATTTCAACCCCACAGTTTTGGATCAACTTCCCACAAGGGGAGGTGAAGAGCACCCCCAGCAACACACACACACACACACACACACACACACACACACACACCACTCCTGGTGGTGGCAGGTGAACAGGAGAAAGGACAAAAGAAGTAAGAGATGAAGAGAAAGGAAGGAGGGATGGAGGAAAAGGTAAAACGAAAATGACAAACACTAATGTCCCCTGTGATTCTACGGGACAAAATCCCACAGAGGGAATAAAATTCTGCCACCTTAACCTAGTGTTTTCCATGCCTAGAATTCAGCTGGCACCAGATGGATCAGACTGAGCAGGTTCCAAAACCTCTTGGAGGCCCTTACCTTCTAAATAGGGACGTCTGTTTTCTAGTAAAATCCGTCAAAGGAAAGGAGAAAACTTCAAAGAGGCTCCTGCTCGCACTCACACATGTGAACACTAATACTCTCTCAGTCCTCAAAGAGAGACCTCGAGAAGGAGACTTGCTGAAGCAATAACAGACACTTGGTGGGATAACTCACATGACTGGAGTACTGTCATGGATGGATATAAACTGTTCAGGAAGGACAGGCAGGGCAGAAAAGGTGGGGGAGTTGCATTGTATGTAAGAGAGGAGTATGAGTGCTCAGAGGTCCGGTATGAAACTGTAGAAAAACCTGAGAGTCTCTGGATAAAGTTGAGAAGTGTGAGCAACAAGGGGGATGTCACGGTTGGAGTCTGGTATAGACCACCAGACCAGGGGGATGAGGTGGACGAGGCTTTCTTCTGGCAACTAGCAGAAGTTGCTAGATCGCAGGCCCTGGTTCTCATGGGAGACTTTAATCACCCTGATATCTGCTAGGAGAGCAATACAGCGGTGCACAGACAATCCAGGAAGTTTTTGGAAAGTGTAGGGCACAATTTCCTGGTGCAAGTGCTGGAGGAACCAACTAGGGGCAGAGCTTTTCTCGACCTGCTGCTCACAAACAGGGAAGAATTAGTAGGGGAAGCAAAAGTGGATGGGAACCTGGGAGGCAGTGACCATGAGATGGTCGAGTTCAGGATCCTGACACAAGGAAGAAAGGAGAGCAGCAGAATACGGACCCTGGACTTCAGAAAAGCAGACTTTGACTCCCTCAGGGAACAATGGGCAGGATCCCCTGGGAGAATAACATGAAGGGCAAAGGGGTCCAGGAGAGCTGGCTGTATTTTAAAGAATCCTTATTGCGGTTGCAGGAACAAACCATCCCGATGTGTAAAAAGAATAGTAAATATGGCAGGCGACCAGCTTGGCTAAACAGTGAAATCCTTGCTGATCTTAAACGCAAAAAAGAAGCTTACAAGAAGTGGAAGATTGGACAAATGACCAGGGAGGAGTATAAAAATATTGCTCAGGCATGCAGGAGTGAAATCAGGAAGGCCAAATCACACTTGGAGTTGCAGCTAGCAAGAGATGTTAAGAGTAACAAGAAGGGTTTCTTCAGGTATGTTAGCAACAAGAAGAAAGTCAAGGAAAGTGTGGGCCCCTTACTGAATGAGGGAGGCAACCTAGTGACTGAGGATGTGGAAAAAGCTAATGTACTCAATGCTTTTTTTGCCTCTGTCTTCACGAACAAGGTCAGCTCCCAGACTGCTGCACTGGGCAGCACAATATGGGGAGAAGGTGACCAGCCCT